>NC_060902.1:11882508-11990008 GCF_014805685.1 Silurus meridionalis
AGCCCGCTGACATGACTGGAAGCAATAGCACTGCTCGGATCATCAGACGTGCCGCTCTGTGACATGCAGAAAATCTCTGCTCCCAAACCAGATTTCGATTCATTGGTTTCTTCTTTAATCTGCATACACTGATGAGCCTGGAGTAAAGGACTCTCACGGTTGTCAGTCATCTGTGGATGGAGCATTTCTTCAACTCTCTGTTCATCTTCTAGACATGCACGTGGGGAAACGGGTTCCTCAGGCACACTTGTTTGAGAAGGAGGATGAGCAGGAACTCGAGGCTCCTCTTTTGAACCACTGGGCTCTTGCTTCACCAGAACCTTCTCCCCTGGATCTTCTCGCTCTGATTCAGCACAGGGTTCTCCATGGAAGACAGACAGGCCGGGCTGTAATTCTAAAACAGAAAAAGTCAACGATATACAATGTTATGTGATCTAAATTAAATACAAACTAGTGAAATGTATCAACGCTTGTGTTGCTTCTATAATGGAGCTGAACGAGTCTTCTACTAAAGGAGCTTAGCTGTTTCTCAATATATCAAGAAATGCTGCGAATGTTTATTATACAGAGAATTACTCTGAGTTTACAGTGTGTCCTCATTTTGCACTTACAGCTATCCCACTGTACATCACTGTGCTGGATGCTCCTTTGTTCTTAGCTCACTGAACGACCATCCACCAGCTACTGTTCATCTCATTAAGCACTTCCACTTTACTTCCATTACATTCATTTTGATAAGGTAAAATGCACTGCCACTTTAAATCATCTTAATTCTGTGCTGGCATAAGCCATATTTACACATGCTGCACTACCAAATCTCACCCTTACATTATAGCGATTTATCTACCCATCTGTTCACCTACCTACACATCTATTCACCTACCTACCCATCCATCTACCCATTTATTCACCTACCTACCCATCCATCTACCCATTTATTCACCTACCTACCCATCCATCCACCCATCTATTTACCCACCCAACCATCCATCTACCCACCTATCTATTCACCTACCCAACCATCTACCCACCCATCCATTCACCTACCTACCCATCCATCTACCCATCTGTTCACCTAACTAGCCATCCATCTACCCATCTGTTCACCTACCCAACCATCCATCTACCCACCTATCTATTCACCTACCCAACCATCCATCTACCCACCCATCCATTCACCTACCTACCCATCCATCTACCCATCTATTCACCTACCTACCCATCCATCTATTCACCTACCTACCCATCCATCTACCCACCCATCCATCTATTCACCTACCTACCCATCCATCTACCCATCTATTCACCTACCCACCCATCCATCTATTCACCTACCTATCTATCCATCTACCCACCTATCTATTCACCTACCCAACCATCCATCTACCCACCCATCCATTCACCTACCTACCCATCCATCTACCCATCTATTCACCTACCTACCCATCCATCTACCCGCCCATCCATCTATTCACCTACCTACCCATCCATCTACCCATCTATTCACCTACCCACCCATCCATCTATTCACCTACCCATCTATCCATCTACCCATCTATTAACATACCCACCCATCCATCTACCCATCTATTCACCTACCCATCCATCTGCCCATCTATTCACCCACCTACCCATCCATCTACCCATCTATTCACCTACCTACCTATCCATCTACCCATCTATTCACCTACCTATCTATCCATCTACCCATCCATCTACCCATCTATTCACCTACCTACCTATCCATCTACCCATCTATTCACCTACCTACCTATCCATCTACCCATCTATTCACCTACCTATCTATCCATCTACCCACCCATCCATTCACCTACCTACCCATCCATCTACCCATCTATTCACCTACCTACCTATCCATCTACCCATCTATTCACCTACCTATCTATCCATCTACCCATCTATTCACCTACCTACCCATCCATTCACCTACCTACCCATCCATCTACCCATCTATTCACCTACCTACCTATCCATCTACCCATCTATTCACCTACCCATCTATTCACCTACCTATCTATCCATCTACCCATCTATTCACCTACCTACCCATCCATTCACCTACCTACCCATCCATCTACCCATCTATTCACCTACCTATCCATCTACCCATCTATTCACCTACCTATCTATCCATCCATCTACCCATCTATTCACCTACCCACCCATCCATCTGTTCACCTGCCTATCTATCCATCTACCCACCTATCTATTCACCTACCCAACCATCCATCTACCCACCCATCCATTCACCTACCTACCCATCCATCTACCCATCTGTTCACCTGCCTACCCATCCATCTACCCGCCCATCCATCTATTCACCTACCTGCCCATCCATTCACCTACCCATCCATCTGCCCATCTATTCACCTACCCACCCATCCATCTATTCACCTACCTGTCTATCCATCTACCCATCTATTAACATACCCACCCATCCATCTACCCATCTATTCACCTACCTGCCCATCCATTCACCTACCTACCCATCCATCTACCCATCTATTCACCTACCTACCTATCCATCTACCCATCTATTCACCTACC
Source organism: Silurus meridionalis (assembly GCF_014805685.1). Classification (NCBI taxonomy): domain Eukaryota; kingdom Metazoa; phylum Chordata; class Actinopteri; order Siluriformes; family Siluridae; genus Silurus; species Silurus meridionalis. The sequence goes on from NC_060902.1 coordinate 11,885,077, forward strand.
TATCTATCCATCTACCCATCCATCTACCCATCTATTCACCTACCTACCTATCCATCTACCCATCTATTCACCTACCTACCTATCCATCTACCCATCTATTCACCTACCTATCTATCCATCTACCCACCCATCCATTCACCTACCTACCCATCCATCTACCCATCTATTCACCTACCTACCTATCCATCTACCCATCTATTCACCTACCTATCTATCCATCTACCCATCTATTCACCTACCTACCCATCCATTCACCTACCTACCCATCCATCTACCCATCTATTCACCTACCTACCTATCCATCTACCCATCTATTCACCTACCCATCTATTCACCTACCTATCTATCCATCTACCCATCTATTCACCTACCTACCCATCCATTCACCTACCTACCCATCCATCTACCCATCTATTCACCTACCTACCTATCCATCTACCCATCTATTCACCTACCTATCTATCCATCTACCCATCTATTAACATACCTACCTATTTATCTACCCATCTATTCACCTGCGTACCTACTTATCTATCTATCCACCTACCTACCAACCTACCCATTCATACATCTACCTGGGTGGATGGACAGACAGACTTAACTACCTTCCTATAAATCTGCAGTGATCATTAGTAGCAGTAACCTCTTTCAGTAAAACAATGCTCCCTGACACACTGCAAAATTGGCTCAGAAATGGTTTTAGGAACATAACACAACACAGTTGTTGACTTGGCCTCAAATTCCGCAGATCTCAATCTGTGTGATGTTCTGTACAAACAAGTCTAATCCACAGAGGCTCCACCTCGCAAACTTACAGAACTTAAAGGATCTGCCGCCAACATCTTGATGCCAAATACCACACGCACCTTTAGAGCTCCGTAGAATCGATGCCTCAACAATGCACAGAGGTTTTTTCCAGCAAAAATGATTCCGATCGCTTTAATTGTACACGTGCATGTGAGTATATGTTTTACTGATGTGTCTGCATGAATAAATACATCCATTCATTGATTGATTGATTAACGCGTTCGCTAACCAGCTAACAGGCTTTGGCTCAATCCCAATCCCCTGTCCCTATTGGCTAATGCCCTACATACAGAGAAAAGACTGTTCTTCCATTCCCTATGTAGTGCACATATCTTTGACTCCATCGGCATTTTGAAGTGATCCCGGACTCACCTGGATAAACCTGGATCCCTGCCTCCAGCAGTCTGCTTTTCAGAAGCTCGTTTTCTTGTCTGGAGCGGGAGATTTCGTCGTGGTATTCAGTAACGGTCACTTCCACAGCCTTGAAAATCTCCTGCGCTGCCAGCATTAAGCGTTCGGTCAGAAAAATGCTCAGGGACTGCAGGTTCGTCATGCTGAGGTTCACACAGTGACGCGCAGAAACACGCTGGAAATAAGCAGCAAACTTACTAACAACAATAGACCGTATTTACTACCGCCCTTCTTCTCCTGTCCTTTCAGTCTACAATGGTGGAGTGAAATATGCTATATAGCGCCCTCACGTGGCCTGGAGCAGGCGTCTGGCTAAGGATTAGACTTGGATATACAGTACTGTAGTACTGCGTTACAGCAGCAGCATGTACCCCAGACAGACAGTAGTGGGGGAGGGAAGAAAAACAGAATGTAACCAAATAATTGTAACTTAAATACATAAACACAATATTGCAGATGATGCAACATAAAGAGTGCAAACTGGCAATTCAAATAGAAAGAAAAGAAGAAGAAATGAAATGTGCAAATTGTCAGTGTATGTGTGTGTAAAGTCACTGAATAATCGGATATGTATAGTAGTTGCTATTATGATCTGCTACATAGAGGTGATTCATTGTACAGTGCGATGGCATACAGTAGGAATGATTTCCTGAACAGTTCTCTGTGACAGCAAAGCTGAATCATCCTTTTGGAGAATGAACTCCGCGGCCTCTGGGATCATGTAGAGAGTGGGATTGATTTTTCACGATTGACAGGAGTTTGTTCGGTGACCTGCTGTTTCTCACTGTCTCCATTCTGTCCAGTTTGTGTCCAATTATGTATTCGGCCTTGCGGATGATTTTATTGATCTTGCCTGCATCCCTGGCACTAATGCTGCTCCCCCAGCAGACCACAGCACTTTAAAGGACAATTGCCACAACAGACCGATAATAGATTTCCAGCATCCTGTTGAATACATTAGATTAGTGAATCAGTCAAGTCAAGGAGCCTTTTTTGTCAGACAAAACGTTTCCACAGGACCAAGGTGCTACATCAGACAACATAAATTAACAAAAGGAACAAGGAACTACACAGAACTCTAAACTAACAACACAAAGTGCACGTGTGCAACATTCAGTGCAACAAACAAACAAAAGCCAACATGAGACAAGGACAGACACAGTAATTGTGACACTTTAGCACCCACCAGTACGGTACAGAAGCTTGTGCACATGGATTGTCCATATAAAAAACAAAAATAAATACATGTACATGTAAACACTTAGTTGGATGTAAACATTAGAATCAACAAGTGTGCAAACAGAGTTGTGTTTTTTTTTTTTGCCGTTGATGTGTATGTGTGTGTTTCAGCTGAGGAGTCTGGTGGATTGTGGCAAGAATCTATTACTCAGTTTGGATGTGAGGCCTGATTGCTTCTGTACCGCTTTTCAGAAAGCAGGAGATCAAGAGTGTGTGTGAGGGTTGTATGTGGCCGGCCACAACGCTGGTGGCTTTAAAGGATGGAGCATGTGGTGTAAATAGATTGCAAATAAAACAGCAGTATTATGTCTTCTTGTCAGTATTTCGAAGCAATTATAGGAACCATTTGACAAAAAAAAAAATCAATTGTGCTGTGTAAATATTTTGAAATAGCACCTCTAGTAGTATTTATTTATTAATTTATTTCCCACAGTCGATTCTTTGCAGGTGTTATGAAATGAGGATCATGCCATCGCTATTCCATTTTGCTTATTTGGGGTCTGATTTCACATAGAACCACCAGTTTTGTCTCAATAAGGTAATATACAGCCCATTATAATAATGTCATAAATAAAAATGTGACTAGAGAGGAGCTTTCCATGATCCATGCCACCCCCGCCCACCCACACCCACACACAATTTAACTATCACTTGAATATAGTCAAAGACTTGATCAATCTGATTTGACTATGGAAATCCTTAGTTGAGGACACTCCTATTGGCAGGCCATCATGGGCAGCAAGGCCTCCTCTGCTGGTCTAAACTATCAGAATAATTGACTTACATTTTAGTGTTTTTTTTGTCCAAGTGTCCAAATAATATGTGTTAAATTACTCCTAATAATCTATTCTTTTCATTTCTTAGCTTCATTTCTTAGCTTGCACTGCTTCAAGGGGCAGCTCAACCAAGTGTAAGTTTATTTAAGAGTTTCTAACCAATCAGAATTCAGCCGTCACATCAGGTGTTTCTGGGGTCAAAGGGACCTGCCGTAAGGCCTTCAGAAATCAGCACTGTTGGCCTCTTTTATCTTACAATCCATGTTGTGTGAAGCTGTTGATTTAACCAATCAGATTGCAAGCTGGAGTCACTGGGGGCCATCTAGAAAACATCCAAAAAGATCAGCATTTTTATGTCCTTTGATTGGGTGATTCGAGAGCGCACTAGTCAGAGCTTACATATTTAGCAAACTGCACAATTTCAACTATTTTTATGTGGATTTAATAGCTGTTTTATTTTTATTACACAATGGCTGACAGAGGATAAGAAATGCAGATATATGTATGTAACAGGTATGGGAGTTGTTATAATTCATTTTCTATGTAGAATTATATAAAAAAGTCAAAATGTTCATATGTGTACCAGATATGCCAATTTGTGTGCATTGTCCCCTTTAATTTCTCTCACTCCAGTGTTATTCTTCACTTCCCGCTGTTGCACCGCCTCTTCCCTTTTATATGGGATAGGTAGGTTTCTAATGAACTCTGATAAATCCAATTACATCTTTGTCTTAAACAAATTATTGACAAGTATTGACAATTCTGGTCAATTTCCTGTCCTTGAAGTTGAAGCACATGCTAATTGCAGTGCATTCACTTTGCAGAAACAAGAAAGGGTAAATTCACACTCTGTAAAAGTGCTTTTTGTGCCTTATCAGCAGTGGTGGACAGTAGTGAAGTAAAATGTACTGTACTTAAATAGTTTTTTTTTTGTATCTGTACTCTATTAAATTTCCATTTGAGGGTACTTTTTCTTTCACTTCACTACATTTCAAAGTCAAATACCGTATTTTTTCCTCAACTACATTTTGTGAAATCAGTCGCAGCAGGCCACCAATCAGTGCAGAGCACACACTCTGTTTCAAACTTGTTTTAATTGGCGCTTGGTGGTATCTACTTATCACCAACATACAGTTCAGCATCAGTTCTGCAACAAGCAGAACTTTTAGGAGAGGAATAAATGACGGAAGAAACTCCTGACTTGAACTTGCCACAACTTTTGTTTGACTTATGAATATCATTCTGTTAATAGATTGGTGTACTAAAAGTAACATTAGAGCCTTTTCACATAAACTGAGTCGATTAAGCGAAGACTCTTATGACAAAAATATTATAATAGGAACATTATAGCCATAATAAATCAAATTACTTTAAATATTTAAGTACATTTGAGGGCATATGCTTTGTACTGCTTATTAGGTATGCTGTATTTCCACCAGTTACACTTACGATGACATTTTCAAGACAGACTTTCATAGAAAAGTTAAAAACACTTGCTTTTCCATGAACCCATTTTTTCTTTAGTTTTTTCTTTTCTGCAGAAAAAGTGCATAATTTGCCTTCAAATCCCCAGGAACACAAAATGCATGGAAAAAATGGACAAAAATGCATGAAAAACCCAGGGTCATTTAATAAGAATAATATTAATGCTTCTCATAGAAATGATGATGTATGCAAGCAGCGCAGTTGTGGCTGCGGTGAAAGTAGACTTGTTGAATTGTATTCGTTGGATTTCTTGCTTTAGTATTGGCATTTATTCTCGCTGCATGAGATACCTGTCTGTGATGCCTCGCTCTGTTATACTGCATTTCTGTATACTGTTGATAGAATCTTTGAAATACTTAACTACATTCTAATATGTTACATCTTACGTGTTTACATTTACGCCAATGCCTGGCACTGAACTACCATAACCCAAAAAATACAGTACTGGACTCATCCTCCGTCTGCCAAATACTAACATCATGATAGAAATTCTATCAGTGGGTGTAAAAAACAAATTCCACTGGAATTTCTTTTTTTGGAGTGATGAAAAAACAAATTCACATTAAAACTCAGGACTATGTTTGTCTGGATCTATTTTTTCTGTTCACCGAAATGGTCAGACTAATCGCTATGTTATTTATTCTTTCACACAGAACAAAAAATCTCATTATGCATACTCTTCAATCTTCTGTTCAACTAAATGAGATATAAATTGGTATTTGTAATTTAGTTGTACTTACATTTACTTTTACATAATGTACCCAAATAGAAGTGCTGTCCACTGAAAAGCTCAAAGTAGGAACATTGGTTTAAGAACAGCACAACCTTTAACCTTCTAAGAGAGGGATTACTATAAGAGTTAGTTCAGCAAAGGCAATTAGGTTTTGCACATTGATTTTTTAGTAGTACTTTTAAGTAGGTCTTTAGTTTTCATCTGAAGTGATTCAGTGATTCAGCTGTTTGGATTATCAAGAGAAGTTCACGAGTGTCAGGACAGGATCTGTTGCATCATCCATCAAAAGACACATCGGTGCAGAATAGGGCTTGATAGATGTCTTGGCTCCTACTGTGGCAAGCCAATCTACAGAGAAGCATCTCTTTATCATGGATATTACTTCAAAGCATATTACTACAGAAGGTCTGTTACTGCTACTGGGTGTCATCATACTGTACATTTTCTGTAACATCACCCCTCCTAGTGGTGTAAGTGTGGAGCTCATCTCTGAGTTCCTTTCCAAATACAAATAATCCTATTCTAAGTTCTGTATCTTGTGACGTTATAGTTAAAATGTTGGACTTCTGATCACAAGTTCATGAATCCAAATCCCAGCACCACCAAGATGTCATTGCTGAGTCCTCAAACGAGGGCCCTTAACCCTCAAAACGCTCATTTGTATAAATGAGATAATTGCGCCTGCCAAAAATCAATGTATCAAATGTAGTCATTCAGTTCCAGCTCAATGGAAAGCTTTTAGGAAAGATGGCTGTACAAATGTGTCACTTCATAGAGGGAATAGATTAATATTTTCTGTACTGATGTATCAAGAGAATTCATTCTCACATTAATCCTTTTCCATCCATTATGAAAGTATTTTGTATCGTATCTAAAAGGAAAAAGTGGTATCGCCTATCTCTAGTTCATAGGGCAGCACATATACATTATGTACAGTATACAGTACAAGCTATTACTATTTCTTGTAAATCTACAATGATAGAGATCATTTCTATTACATTATATTAATATATAATTGTATAATACCAAAATTATATTAATTGAAAATGTTCTGGACTGGACATAGAATTATTATATTTCTTTTTTTTTTTTTAACTCTCTCTCACACTCACACATTATATACAGTAGTGGTGTAATAATATCTGAATCCAGATTGTGATTGACAGTTTCATTTTATTTTTTGCATTTTGACCATTTCAAAAGAGAATAGTTCTCTCATTTCACACACACACACACACACACACACACACACACACACACACATAAATGCCCTGTTACAGTATACGTTCAAGGAGTTTGTGTAGTACAGTGCTGAGTGGTGAATAGTGAAGAATAAGTCATTGTTTGACAGAAGCAGCTGTCCTCTCAGCTCCTCCTCACGACAGGCCCTTCTCAGCCACCTGCCCCTCGTTCTCCAACTATGGTAGCAAACTCTTTCACTCCAGCCCACCTCACATTACTGCCCAAACACTGCTGCCTCTGTGGCACGTGTGCTGAAAAATCTTCCAATTCTTGTATTTGACAGAGGAATTCTTCCATAAAATAGATTATGTTGGAACAGCTGTCATTATTTGTTAGATAGACTAGTTGCTAGAAAAAATTTAATATTTTGTATGCTAGCTAACGGGTGTCAAATGAACTAGCATTCAACACATCCAGCTAAACCTGGCAGACAGCACTTCAAAGCTAAATATATGTGGTGGTTCCAAAAATTACTAAATAAATAAATGTGGGAAATAAAAAAAATGATGAATAAATAAATTATATCAGAGTAACACTGAACTTAAAACAAGTGAATGTATGCTTTGAAGACACTGTATAGTGTCTTATCTGTGACGACCAATGTTCTCTGCTCAGCCTTGAATGATTGAACACTGATTGCTTGATTGTTCTCCCTTGGGAAGTGTTCACCTGTTTGGGGAGGAGGACGCGCTGTTTAGACTCAGAGACTCAGATGGTGAAGAAGCAGCTCTGTGTCCTGTGTTTTATTAATCATTCACATCTCACCTCATCAGGTGGTGAGGGTGCTACATTTTGGAGGCACCACTGGGATGAATGCAGTGTGAGTTGGCTTCCAGTGATGAAAGTCCGCTTCCACCGCCATTCACCCTACTACTCAGCCCAGGTGACCAGTGGAGTGAAGACGTTCAGTGTCCGTGTCGAGCCAGAATGGAAAGTACCAGCAATCTGAGGTTGATCTTTGATACCAGAAGCGCTGCAAGTTGTCAGCCAGCTAAGGACATTTCCTCTATCACTTTACACACATTGAGAGACTGAGTAACTAATGGATCACGTAGAGGATTTGAAGCTTGAGGTGATAGGAGCAGTATGTGCTCTGTCATGAGAAAATTTGATTGAACAATGCGCCTTTCTAGGGATCGAGTGTGTAGATGCCAGTAGCAAAAGCCGGTCATTTCTTGTTTCTGTAATTGTGAGACATGTAGAGCAAGAGGCTGCATGTGAATTGGAAGATGCTGGCATGTCTGAGCTCTTGTATTTAAAAGACAAAATCCTTAAATTCAGAAGATTAGTGAAAACAGTGATTCAGAACTAAACGTAGCACAGACCAGTAGCAGAAACTACAGAACAAGATAAGCTGCCGGAAGAGAATGACACTCTACAGTTAGCTTGCTTCTAATTTAATAGAGCACAAACAGAGAGCAGTTAACCATACACCACAACCCACAGGTACACAACAGAACCTAATCACTATACAAGGTCCTGCTACTTTGCAAAATCAAAATGTCCAGCCAGACACAAGCTCCCAGTTGCAGTTAGTGACATACAGGCCAGTCATGTCCCCCTGGGCAGAGAATTTCAGATATCAGGACAGGTAGGTGAACATGGACAAAAAGATAAGCTCACCTTTTCAAGTATCAGTACATTCAGTACAGACCAGTGAAGTCTCTTCTGAAAAGAAAAAAATATATCCTGTCATACAAGCACAGAGAAACGTGAGCCTGACATCTTAAGTGAATTAAAGGAAATGCCTTTTTACACAGTGCTCTACTCATGTGAGAGATCAGACTGTCATGTCACTGCCTCAATCTGCATATCCATCTGAAGTTTATGTACTGCCATAAGGCTAATTCATGTGGTAGACCATCAACGCGTGTGAGAAAATCCTTGGCATGTCGGTTGAATGTGTACTGTACTCACTGTTATAAGTGTAGCAGTAGCGATCATTTCATGGTTGGCTGTAGAGCACAGGGACCAGCTTGTACATAGAGCAGCCGTTAAACCAGACGGGGTCACGACTGCGGGACAAGAAGTGACCAGTTATGCAATGATGTCCCCACCCAGCTCTGCACAGTGTGGTATCATAGGTTTCAGCCTTAGACTATGACAATGTGTTGCCTGTAAACAAACATTATATTCCTGAATAAAGGAAGTTGTATCATCAGGGCTACATGGCCAAGGAGAGCAGACCCTTAACAGCCTTTGTGACCCCTTTGAGGTTATATAAGTGGATTAGGGTACCTGTTTGGCCTGATGAACGCACCCTCAGCTTTCCAGCGTTGCATGGAGCAGTGTCTTGGCGAGCTAAGATATACCATCTGCTTTTCTTACCTAGATGACACGTTAGTTTTTAGTCGAACCTTTGAAGATCATGTGGATGATGTAGGGAAAGTCCTGCGAAGGTTAAGACGACATGGAATAAAACTAAAGCCTGGCCAGTGCGAATTGTTCAAATGTGAGGTGCGTTACCTTGGGAGGATTGTCTTTTGGAAGGTAGTAAGATGGATCCAGCTGATACATATGCCGTGAGAAACCTGAAAGATAAAAGACCAAACCAAGTGGGACAGTTAAGAACAGTCATGGGCCTGTTGAGCTACTATCGACAGTATATAGGGATGTAGGGATTTCTCTAAAATTGCGAGTCCATTGTATGGTCTGCTGAAAGACACTGAGACAAGAAAGAAATAATGTAAGTAGACAAGAAACTGACAGGATAAAGGAAAAAGTGAGTACCTTCTCATAGACCGATTGTGTGGACGGACAAGCCCCAGGAGATATTGGAGGGGCTGATAGACTGTTTGGTTAAGCCACCTGACTTGTGTTCCCAGACTTTTCACATCCATTAGTACTTCATACGAACGCATCCTTTCAGGGTTTTGGGGAAAGTTCTATCTATAGGAAGCAAGGTGAAAAGCTTAGAGTTACTGCTTATGGCTCCCCGGCACTGACAGTCCCCACTCATGGAAATTGGAGTTTCTTACCCTGAAGTGGGCTGTCATGGAAAAACATGGGGAATGTTTGTACTATGCTCCTACGTTTACTGTGTACAGTGACAATAACCCTCTCACTTACACCTTAACCAGTGCAAAGCTAAAGATGGGTGGCAGAACTGGAGGATTTTCGTTTTAATATCAAATACAACACAGCAAAGAAGATGTGGACAAAGACAGCCTATCAAGAATGCCTTTGGATATTGAGACAGTGATGAAAGAATGCACAGAGGAATTACTATCTGACTGTGTCGAAGCGACCATTCAGTCAGCTTACAGAGGAGTTTACCATTAGTGATTTGACCTCGGTGAAGAAGGAAGAAAAAAGAAAGACCAGTGAAAAGACAAAACCAGTAGGTAGATGTGAATGAGTCCCAGAAGAGGAAGAGGAGGAAGCTTATCCTTACTATCGTTACCAACCTGCAGATTAGCCCCAGCAACCTGGGCAAGAAGGCATTGAGCTGGGAGAGAAAAGTGTACCTGAGGTCCAGTGTCTAAACCTGCAGAAGGAAACAGAGGATTAGTAAGTGAAGATACAGCTATCCGGTCCAGTGAACCTGAAGAGGAAACTCAAAAAATTTGCGAAGAGGCAGAAAAGGATTGTGGAAAAGGAGTTCAAATAAAAAATAAGGAAATGCCTCAACAGGCAGTTGGTGTGATGGAAAATGAACAACCTGGAGGGAGACCTGATGACATTTAAGATGTACTGGTAACACCGGTTGAGAATGACAGGGAGACAGATCAGGAATACAGATGGCCTAAGAGAGAAAGGAGACCACCAAAGACATTTACTTATGATTGTCTGGATACTCTGGCATGTTATAGGGCATACAAACCAATAGCGTTTCAATCCATGCCATATGACATGCAGAATTTAACTCCACAGACTTACCTAGTGCAACAGTCTGAGCCAGCATACTCGTACATCTATTAAAGTGACTGAAGTAATGGAGAAAAAAGAATGAAGCTCAAAGAAGGAAGACTACGTAGTTTCCAACATATGCCTCTATTCATGACATGCATTACACAAGTACAGGCAGTCGTCGACTTACGACCTATGCAACTTACGACCATTCGACTTTACGACCACAATTGCTAGCCAACCAAAATCGCTAGCTGACCAAATCGTGTTACGACAGTGCATACCAGCTTTCAGGATCATTTCACAGTACTGTACATATAGCCTTCTCTACGTATGACCAAATCGTGTTACGACCAGTCTGTCGGTCCCAATCGTGCTCGTAAGTCGACGACTACCTGTAATGGGAGAATTCATACCGACAGGAGGGCATTGAAATCACAAGGTATTGTCAGGAGAAATTATATATTGTAGTTGGGTTGAGAAAAGGGAGAGTAATGTCGGGCTGACATTTATTTTGACGGGGAAAGTGTGCTGGTTCCAAAAATTAATAAATAAATAAACGTAGGCAATAAAAAATAACAAATAAATAAATTATATCAGAGTAACACTGAACTTAAAACAAGTGAATGTACTCTTCGAATGCACTGTATAGTGTCTTATCTGTGAGGGTCAGTGTTCCCTGTTCTTCCTTGAAAGATACACTGATTGCTTGATTGCGCTGCTCAGAAAATACAGAGATTCTGATGGTGAAGCAGCATCATTCATATCTCCCCTCATCAGGTGGTGAGGATGCTACATATACAGCAACTGATATAATTCGGATTAAAAAACTAAATAAATATTGATGGTGGGGAAAAAACTAAAACAACAAAAATACATTATCCTGGTTGCCAAAGGTTGTATACACTGTTGTTCACAATCACACACATGGTTCAAAGTGACTACACAATATTGCTTAAATGAAGTGATATGAAAAAACTCTATCACCTTAATGGTTTCATCTGCTTACTAAAGCTATGGACAAAAGGTACAAATAGAGAGGCACAAAAGAAGTTTCAAAGAATGATTGGCACCATGGATCACCTTGAATGCACAACAACAATTAAGGATAAAATTAGACACTACAGTGACATTACTAAGAGTTTCCCAGAAATTGAAAAAACAAGATGGAAAGGTAACAGGAAGGCTGCCAAGAGACCAACAACAACCTTAAACATGCTGCAGGAATATCTGGCAAGTACTTGTCACTCCTTGAATGTTACAGCAATCTCTTGTATTCTTCACAAATTCTGTTATGGGATAGGGTGGCTAAACTAGAGCCTTTATTTGGCACATATACATTACAACACAGCAAAATTATTTTCTTCGCATATCCCACCTGGTTTTAAACCCAGAGTTAGAGCGGTATGTCAGCCATGATACAGCGCCCATGGGGCACAGAGGGTTAAGGGTCTTGTTCAAGGGCGATACCAGAGCTTGAACAACAGATCCTCCAATCAGCAACCCAGAGCCCTAACCAATGAACTACCACTCCCCCAGATGACAAACATCCAATCCTACTTATCGAATCAAAACAAACCCTGTGACCAATGCATTATATTAATGTTTGCATCATATCTTTGATGCAAAAACAAGATTATTACTCACCAAAAACACTATACCTGGCCTTCAAGCCAGGTGGTATGAACAGAATTGCATAGATAGTGAGCATCGCCAAACAGGAACTAGAGACAGACCAAACCTATTTTATGTAAACTAGAGATACCCAGGAAACAGACATGGACAGAAATAAACAATAAATGTAGCAGGATTTGTAACACAAAATAATGGAGACTAGAGAACAAAGAATGTGCAACACTGTCCAAAGCTTGACTGGAAGAAAATGGCTACTGTAGAGTTTTTATAAAGCTGGAAACAATCATTTGACTTTGAAATGTAGTGAAGGTAAAATAAAAGTCTCTCTAAATGGAAATTACAGTGAAGTACAGATATGCGAAAAAGCTACTTAAGTATAGCAACAAATGACATTTATTTTGTTACTGTGCACCACTGGTTATATTGACAGAAACACAAAACTCATTACATGTTTTGAATGGATGGCACACTTGTCTCACACCTCCAAGGTTGGGCGAGAATTTGGGGGTTTCCTCTAATTCTGAGTGGCATTTCCAAATTGCCTGCAGTGTGTGAATTTATGTGATTGGGTCAGCGTTGGGATAAGATCCAGGAATCCCTGTGAGTCTGTGTAGGATAAGTGATATAGATGATGGATGAAAGAAACTGACCCTTGAAACTAATGTCTAAAATGAGATAAAGTGTTGCATGGTTGTTACTGTATGTAAATTCCCCATGCACAGTATAGCTGGTTATTTAAAACTCTGTGATCCTTGAGGGTGCATGATTTCCACCCAGTAGAGGGTGGAAAAAGATTTGCAGGCCAATGGTGACGTGGCAGACGCCTCAGTGTTGGAATGAACAGACATGTCAATACAGCTACAACATGATTGCCATTCTATGCCAGCCAGGCACTTCTGGCATGCCAGCCACATTCCAGTCTATCAAAACCCCCATAGAAAGAAATATCTACTTTTGCAAGATGATCTTGTCTCTACATGTTGAATGCTTACTTTGATATTTCTGGAGGACCAGAGCTGTAATTCGAGTATCCGTATCTTAAAAGTGTAAATATTCTCACCCTGGTTTCAGTGTTGTCAGGCTATTTGGTCTCTCCGGAAACTGGAGCACTAAATTTGTCTCCATGCTGACATGGGAGAAGGTCAATGAAGCCCAGGTCACATATAAACACAGAAAAGGTGAGAAGAAAAGCTCGTTAGTAGTATTTCTGTTCTGCTGCTAAAGCCTAGGAGGGGGCGGAGCTCAGCTTTCGTCAGCGTCCCATCCCTAAATCAGGACTTGAAACAAATATAGGCCATAATTCCTTTTCAAACAATTGAATGCCATTCTCTTTTCCTTGCCCTTACTGTAAAACAAATGCCATAATAAGGAATATGGGCTACAGATGTATAAATGTAATATTATAGTCTCTCAAAATATGCCCAACTTAGAATTCAGTACATGCTAGGAATGAGAGAAGTCCCATATCAAGATGGTGACATGTTTTTAAAATGTTGATGGGAAATTCCATACGATATACTTAGCAACATAAGAATTTACATGATTCATAAATGTATTCATGAATCTGTATGCATCAAATGAAGAAACAGTATACCTTGAGCATTTTAAACTTGGACTTGCCTGGGTAGTCAAGAAATGCTACACATAGCTTTATAAGCATATGTGGTCCAGTACATATACCTAGCTGCAGTAGTGTACATACAAAATGAGGCTTTTTTATTTAGCTTCTTTAGTGCTTAACTTAACAATGCTAAGGGTTTTTTAATGAGCCTCCTCATATAGTGATGGGTAATTGACACTAAAATACAGTCTCTACAAATGAGAGGCCACAGTGACACACTGCATCACTTTAAATATGATGTGTAGATTGTTACTTTCAACGATTAGTTTAGATAGATGGATGGACAGATGGATGGTTGCTTGATGGCTTGTTGTTAGTTACTGATTCAGCTGGTTGTTGGTTGGATGTTTGGCTAACATTTGTTGGTAAATTGTTTTATGTTTGTTAAATTGATAGATTTTTGGTTTAGATGTTTTGGTTTGCTATTTGTTAAAAAAATGTTTGTGGTGCCTTGGATTTTTACTTACGGCTAGGAGAATGCCAGTGTCGGGTGAGGTGGGCTGGGCACACGGTCATTCCTGTGACTTAACATGACACCACTTGCACTAAGACACAGACAGCTGCAAATGCACATACCTTCCATTCTGTTTGTTGTAGAGGATTATTAACTAATAAAAGGACCCGGTGACTTTAGTGTTGTGGGACCATGTACAGTTTTCAGTCTTCTGAAGGCCTCTGAATCCATCTTAGAAACATTTGTAATTATTGTAACTACACACTTACATCTGGTTATTGTAAACATAAATAGTGGAGGGTCTTATAGTATACCAGCATAACAGAACCCATTGATATGGAAATTGACATGCACATCTTTATAGCATTACTGTATTTGGCAAAAAAATATATATATATTGCTACATTCTTGCTGCCCTTATGTGATTATAAATCCAAATATCATTTATTCAATTCGAAAGGAAAAACTTACAATCAAACTATTATTATTATTCATTCATGTTATTTAACTAAATTATTTAACAACAATTAAACCAATAGTTACAAAAACACACATGTACACAAGTCTGTTAGATCCTTGAATTATTTCAATATATAGAATATATTAAATATATAATTTATATAGTTTCCTAAACCAAAAAATCTTTTCATTTTCCCTTCAGTGTGATAATTTATGCTTTTCTGAAAATGTATTGGCTTATACATTTATAATTATAATATCTATAAATGTATCTTATTAATCAGGTATGATATTGCCCATAAATGCTAGATAACGACGCTAAAGGCAGTATAGTCAGATGCTAAAAGGTAGGTCTAGGAAATCATAATGCAGTAAATGGCCAAACAGTTATTAGTGGTGCAGCGCTGACAGACCAGAATGCAAAGTGGCAAATTATTGTTAGGGAAGTTTTGGAATGCTTATTCACAGGTTGCATCACCCCGCCTGCAGTCATTCTTCATATGAACCAATATGAACTCACGGCAGAGAAAGAAGAAGAATTTCCCTCTTTTTTCGTGTCCCTCAGCACGACCGCCTCCGTCTGGCTCCATCTCCATAGCAACAGAGGCAGAGAATCATGGGTAATGCTGACAGAAATGCCAAAGGTACTGTTTTTTCCCCATTTTTATCAGAGAATAACACTGAAAATATATGATTAGGGTTAGTTTTAGTGTTATACTGTAGCAAATGTGTGTGTGTCTCTATTTAACGCAGTCTCTTTAATTAACCAGGAGAATATATTTACTGTATTTTGACTGGAAGGAACCACTGACGAGGGTTTATAATAGCAAGTAGTTTACCGAATATAAAGCAATAAAAACATGGATAAATTCTCCCATTTAAATGCTGACTAATAGTGCTTGAAGATAAAAAAAAAAAAAAAAAAAAATCAATAACAAACAAAAAAAAAGAAATACAACATTTGTGGTATCCTGTAGCAGAAAGAAAACACCAAAAATACTTAAATAAAATAAATATGATATATATATATATATATATATATATATAAGATTACACGAAAAAAGAGGGAAATTCGAATCAGTAGATTGCATTTTGTGAACATATAACAAAATGCCATGAGACTGGACTCTATTAACAAGTATGGACTTATGGTTTCGAATAGCAATGTTGATGTAAATAAATGATAGCTATTAAATTTGATTTTATTTCTATTTAAAAGTGAAAAAAGACTAAATATTATTTGACCATTTTTAAGTCTAGTTGATCAAATACCAGGAAACTGAACAATATTGTACACAAAAATAATTGTGAACTGGTGGAAGGTAGAGCTAAGAAGCCTTATCCATCCGATTAACCACTGGAGAACCACACTTTCCTTTCTTCTTCTTCTTCTTCTTCTTCTTCTTCTTCTTCTTCTTCTTCTTTCGGCTTCTCCCATTAGGGGACACCACAGCAGATCATCTGTCTCCATACCCCCCTGTCTCTTTCAACCCAACTACCTGCATGTCTTCCCTCACCACATCCATAAACCTCCTCCTTGGCCTTCCTCTTTTCTTCCTTCCTGGTGGCTTCATTCTCAGCATTATCCTACCGATATACCCCATGTCCCTCCTCTGCATGTCCAAACCATCTTAATCTTGCCTCCCTCACCTTGTCTCCAAATCGACCTACATGCGCTGTCCCTCTAATAAAATTCATTTCTAATCCTGTCCATCCTCGTCACTCCCAACGAAAATCTCAACAGCTTCAGCTCTGCTACCTCCAGCTCCACCTCCTGTCTTTCACTCAATGCCAATGTCTCTAAATCATACAACATCACAGGTCTCACCACAGTCCTATAAACTTTCCCTTTCACTCTTGCAGATACCCTTCTATCACAAATTACTCCTGTCACTCTTCTCCACCCACTCCACCCTGCCTGCACTTTTTACTTCCCTAACACACTCTCCATTACTTTGCACTGTTGACCCCAGGTACCTAAACTCCTCCACCTTCTCCACTTCTTCTCCCTGCAAACGCACCACTCCACTGCCCTCCCTCTCATTTATGCACATGTACTCTGTCTTACTCCTCCTGTCTTTCATTCCCCTTCTCTCCAGCGCATACCTCCACCTCTCCAGGCTCTTTTTCACCTGCTCACTACTCTCACCACAAATAACAATATCATCTGCAAACATGGTCCACGGAGACTCCTGTCTGACCTTGTTCATCAGCCTGTCCATCACCACTGCAAACAGGAAAGGGCCCAGGGCCGATCCTTGATGCAGTCCAACCTCCACCTTGAACCAGTCTGTCGTTCCTACTGCACACTTCACTGCTGTTAAACTGTCCTCATACATGTCCTACACTACCCTCACATACTTCTCTGACACACCTGACTTCCTCATATAATACCACAACTCCTCTCTCGGCACCCTGTCATACGCTTTCTCTAAATCCACAAACACACAATGCAACACCTTCTGACCTTCTCTATACTTCTCCATCAACATTCTTAAGGAGAACCAAAGTTTCCTTTAAAAGTGTATAATATAAAGGAAGAATTTGGCAGATTTACAGCATTGGCTCTTATCCAGAGCCAATTACAGTTATCTCTTTTTTTATTCAGGTGGTGGTGCTTTAACATTTGAACTTACTACCTTCTGATCCAAAGTCCGTCTGATGCAAAAAAATCGTATAAACTTGATTTACAGTATATTTTTACATTTTGTAGCACAGTGACACATTGGGCAGCATTGCTACCTCATAACTCCAGATGTGTCCATGAATTTTTTTCTGGTTCTCCAGTTACCTTCCACCACCACTAAAACATGCCTGTGGATTGATTCTTCTAAAATGTCCCTTTGTGAATAAGTGTGTAAATTTTGAGTCATGTTCATGCTCACGCCCAGTGTTCCCAGTATAGACTCGGGATCCTGTGTAACCATGACAAGTATAAAGCGAATGAATGAACAAATATATCAATAAGTGCATTAGAGTATAAAGAGGCATGAATTACAAGCCAATTCAGGAAAAAGTCTTCTTTCTTGATGAAGAAAACATCTTTCTTTTTCCTTTATGTACTACAGTCAGTGCAACAAGTCAGTTTGTTCATGTAATACATAGTTATGCAAGTAGCTGATGGAGATGAGCTTGAAAAGAAGGACCCAACCAATGAAAAAAAGTCGTGAACCAGCAATAGGCCGTCCAAAACCCTTCCAAGCATCTGTTGCAGTCACTACAGTCACTTCTCTGGCTGAAGCAATAATGAAGGCCCTTATTTTTTTCCTCTTCTTGGGTCTCGTGAGCCAAGCATGAGAGGAGCGCGCACATTCCGTGGCTAATGCGGCCACGTTCTGGGCATTTCTTTACAACAGGCCAATTCGTCCCCTCCTCCCCATACCAGCTGTCATGCAATGTGCTGCTGCTTGTCACTGAGGAAGAAGTAGAGCACTGTTTCCCAGAGGCACCGAACGTCGACTCGCACCCGAGACCCAAACTAACAGACTCTTATCAGCTGTTCATTTGAGGAGTGAGTCAGGCCTTCATGTTGAAGTGGTGTATGACCTGAAGAGGGTGTGTAAGTGCTATGTAAGTCTATCTTCAAATGACATGGATGACACTGACAGCAATTAGACATATTATGACCTAGAAAAATGAAGTGTAAAAATGTAATCTTGATTAATATGTAAACACAGCAGCTATTACACATGCTCATTATTTAGCACTTACAGAAATATCTTATTTATAAAATTATTATAAAAAAAGACTTTTTATTGTTAATTCTAAGATCACTACATTTAATACATTGTAATGCTGAAAGCACAGTGCATTTCATTACACAAATCACTGACCCATTCACCCTACATGCCACTAATAACTTTTAATCAGTGTTTTGGTGGACCTAGAGCAGGGGTGTCAAACTCAATTGCACCGGGGGCCAAAACTCAAAGCACATTTAGGTTGCGGGCCGAACAGGACAAACATTTATTGAACACACTAAAACTAAATGTTTTTCTTTTTTTACATAAATATGAATAAAAACCACACATGAATATTATTCCAGAATAAATAATCTTAAATTATATATAACTTAAAATACTTTGCTCTCCATAAAAATATCTCCTGTCAAAATTATACAAGTTAGAAATATGAACATGCTGCGAAAAAACCTGAACAAATAAATAAAAATTGTGCTTTTAAGTAAACGTTAAAATAACAACAAATCAAAACAATCAGATTTCTTTGCTCTTATGCCATTTTATGAAAAAATAATCTTAAACTTTAAATAACTTAAAATATTTTGCTCTCCATAAAAATATCTCCAGTCAAACACCAAACGTCTCACAGCTTCATCATGCAGCTCTTTAGAAACTCTCCCTCAGTAAATAACCGGCTGATGTGCCTCTGATTTCTCCTCTGTTTTTACACCAGCTTCACTTTGTGATTTTGCTGTGGTGAAACACGTCTGCTGAAATGTCAGAGTCTTCTTTTCTACTTTCTGGATCTTCTGCTCTGCATTCAGGCTTTTCAGCTTCTCCTGATGTTTTGTCTCGTTGTTCCGTCTTAGATTCAATTCCTTAATTACAGCCACATTAACTCCACATATAAGACACACGTGTTTACCGGCAGTGTCAGTAAACATTTACTCAGAATCCCATCGGTTTTGAAAGGCGCTGTTTTCAGAATCCACTTTTCTCTTGGTCATTGTGAGAAGCTACAAAATAACTTCAGTAGGGTTAATAACTACAATAGGGTTAAATACATCAACAGAAGCTCGACTTGATTGACGCTGGAATGTTCCCAGGTAGTCTAGCGTTTGGTAAGGCAGCTGAAGCGCTGCATTATGGGATCTTTAGTTTGCGTTATAAGGGCTTCATATCGCCTGGACATTAATAACAATAATAATAGCTCTTTATAAAATCATCTCGTGGGCCAGATGTTAATGTACATCGGGCCAGATGTGCCTTGAGTTTGACACATGTAACCTAGAGGATATAATGCAAAGACATTGCACACTTGCTAACAAGCTAGGTACACAGTATCTTTCACCTGCAGAGAATACACCAGATTCCTGAATCAGCATGAAAGATAAATCTGAGGGCTGTCCATCATATGACTTTGTATCTATTTTTCACAGATACACTACAAGAAATACACACACACAAAAAAAAAATATATATATATATATATATATATATATATATATATATATATATATATATATATATATATATATATATTGGGGAGAGATGACTAGCGAGGACTATTGGAGATATAGTGCAGGAAAAAGAAGAGCTCTATTTTTATACTGTGCACTGCCAGGAATCATGTTGGTTTTGGATTCTTTTTTGTTCGTTTTTTGTCTTCTTGACAACTCCTTCGCTCTGCCATGCCAAATAATTTGATTGCTGATTGCAGTCAGAGAGACTGGAAAACTGGGGTGGAAATCATTTAGTTGACAAACTTATAATTATAAGGAATAAACTTATACATTGTTTTACTACCAACCTTTTCTGCTTTGGGACAATGTCCATTGTTAAATGTTCTACATCAATAAAAATGAATATAATAGAATAAAATTGAATTGAATTGAATGTACTGTGTGCGGTAAGTTTCAGAAAAAGATTCTGTTCAGGACTTTTTCTCCAAAAAGGGTTCTCCTGAGAACCCTATAGGGAAATGCTCTCTTGAGAAAAACTTCCCCAAGAAGAAAAAAAAAAAACAAAGCACTTTATGAAATGTAGCACTCAGGAAAGTACACACAGAATCTGTGAATAAGGTGAGCAGGTGGACAACCTCTTCAAAATGCTGCAGAAGTACTTTTCGTTTTAAGTGGGGACTTGTAGTATGGTGTGAGTCTAATTGTAAATGTGTATCCATGTGCATGAGTTAGAACATGTGTATATACAGAACAGTATTTAACACTGTACACACATTTAATTGCCGGATGTGTGCATCATGTGCTTGATTTCAGTAAAACTTTCTTTATTATACCTGAGTAAAGAAAGGATATCGTATATAAACATTTGTTGCGTTGAAGGTTTTAATTTTGCCCCTTTTATATTTATTTATATATTTGTTAAAAATGGCCAAACAGAAATGTGAGCTGCATTAATCGCTCGTTAATAAAATTAGTGCCGGGAAAATTAATTTGTGGTAATTTTATTTTATTTTTTTACATACATTTTGACAGACCTAATATACATATATACACACACACACACACACACACATACACACACACATACACACACACACACACACACACACACACACACACAGTATATGCATTACATTAATTTACTGCAGTAATGCCAGTAGAAGGGCCTATTCGTGTGTGTGTGTGTGTGTGCGTGCGTGCGTGCGTGTGTTTGGGTGCGTGCGGCTGCCACCCTGTTTATGCTGACAATGAAGTTAAAGGGAGGCCCTGAGTGAGTGATACAGACACAGTGCTCCCTCCAGCCTGGAGAGCCACAGAGGGCCCTTTGTGCTCCTTCAGCCATCAGTGGCCATCCATCACATTCTAACCTGACACATTTGAACTCAACTGCACAGCCTGTTAATCCTGCCAGGCCTGGAAGCTTGGGTTACAACAACGAGAGGCAAGTGGTGCCCACAGGATGGGTATGAAGGTGTTGCTTAGCCCTTATTTTCTGATGTCAAAACAACCTTTATTTTTCTTTTCTTTTTTCACTAAATAAAATGGTATCATTTTTCAAACAAATGTTTTAATCAAGATTATTTTCTTTTTTCTTTATCCATTGTACACACACACCTGTCAACCTATGAAATAATTGTGTGTGTACTAGGTATTTTAGGATACTTTTCCCATCAGTGAAAACAACACGAGGTAGTTTATAATTATTTCACCTTTTTAACATTAATAAGCAGATATTTTACTGTCATCTCAACTACACAAGTGAAACTACAATTTTTTTCTTTTTGCAGATGTTGATTTTTTTGAAGTTGGTATTCCTTTCTTCTTTTCTTCTTTTCACCCTTCCTCTTTTCCTCTTTCCTTCCTTCTTGCTAAAACAAAGTTGATTATCTTAAAGCATATTATAACAAAAGAGAACAGAATAAGTCTATTTATCATGATAAAGAGTTCAGTAGGATGAAAACATGAAAAATAGAGAAAGGGTAAAAAAAAAAAGATGGGGTAAATTTGTTTATAGGTCTCAAATCAAAACTATGTCAAAAACATTGGCACAAATATTCAGTATAACTACACAATTGCGAATGTGAATCTGCGTTTGTATAAACAAGAAACTAATAAGGAGTAACTGACATTTTGGACACAATATGGATTAAGCCATTTTTGCTAACGCCAAAGCTTTTCAGCTAGCTTTCCACTGAAATTGGATTTCATGCTTAATTTTTCATCAAATGGGCGTTCACATTTGTAGTAGTCAAAAGTTATATTACTAAAAGTATCATTTGCCCTGTCTAATTAGTGGACTGAAACTGACTGATGTACAATAATTACATAACAAACGTATAATGTGAACTTATTGTAAGTACGTTCTAAACAGGAAGTTAAGGAATTAAACATGAAATCACAAAGCAGTTTCTAAATCAAGAATAAAACATCTAGACAAACTCTGATTCAAGACACAGGACAGAAAGCGTACATACAATGACAAAGCTGAATTGTGGAAAAATCCCCTTCGACATGTATTTTAAATGTGTCACATAGCTGCTGCTGCATCCGTAGCCATAAATAAGTCAGTGTGCTTCATTAAGAGCCAAATAAAAGCTAAATAGAATTAGCATTTGGGCAATGAGTCTCCGCCCACACATATGCACACAAGGGATTTCAATTCATTTCTTTATGTAAAGCACTTTTAACAATGGATATTGTCTCAAAGCAGCTTTACGCAGATAATGTGGTAAGAAAAAATGAAAAAGATTGTTCTTTATAAGTGAAAGTTTGTTCCTAATGAGCAAGCTGGTGGTGACTGTGTCGAGGAAAAACTCCTTTTTTCCAGGGAAGAGTTCCAATCCCTGAAAATGCTAACTCTCTAAATGAGGTCAGGGACGTTAAAGGGCTGATTCATTGTTTAGTACCAGTGCTAAATACAATTATGTCTAGATATTTATGATATTATTGTCTCTCAGGACACATTGTTTAATATAATCCTAAAAAGATTTCCACATTAGATCTTTGTTTATATTACAACGCATTCTATATGACAAAGGTTTTAGGGGACAATTCCTTGTTATCTTTTTTAGGATAATCAAAAGAACAACTAAAAGATCCTCATATAACACATTTTCAAATCCTCAGAAACTTAAGAAGAACCTATTTGGAGATGTCAGCTAATTAAAGTAGTCACTCTGAATTGCCTGTTCAAATCTCCTGTGATTTGTTTAGATTTCTTTGGCACCGAGATCATGTTTCACAGACTTTTCAACAGTGCCCTGCCGCCATTCCTTAAACAAAAAATGGACCCCAAAAACATCCCTGAAAGACATAGGGGCGACGGACAGAGATGCAAAGTGTAGATGTGTGGCAATAGCTTAACATGGGGTCAGGTTTCTCAGGGCCCTGGCTATATTTAACTTAGTGATCTAACACCAGGCAGAGGGTTTAAATGCCACCCCTGCAGTTGGTGTGGAGCAGTTGTCGCCCACAGATCTTGTTCGGCACGAGCTTGGGGATACGCACGTGCAGTGCACACACACACACATCACACAGGACTTAGTACGTGAAAGAGCAAGTGGGGGAAGAAGAGAGCAAGCCAGTGGAGTGCACACTTTTACAGCCTTAAGTCAGCCTAGATGGAGCTTTTCGAGACCAACCCGTACTTCTTCCCTGAGCAGCGATTTTACGAAGGTGGTGAGAACTTCTTCCCTTCTAGGCTTACAGGGGGATTTGATCAAGGTGGATACCAGGACCGGAACTCAATGGTGGGGCTGTGCGGGGATGGAAGGCTGCTTTCTGGCACTGTAGGACTAGAAGACAAGCCATCTCCATCCTCCACACTCTCTCTGTCACTCTCGCCTAATCAGGAGCAAGAGCACTGCCCGGGTCAGTGCCTGCCATGGGCATGCAAGGTGTGTAAGCGCAAGTCGGTAAGCATGGACCGGCGCCGGGCAGCCACGATGCGGGAGAAGCGCAGGCTCAAAAAGGTGAACGAGGCATTCGAGGCTCTCAAGCGCAGCACACTGACCAACCCGAACCAGAGGCTACCCAAAGTGGAGATCCTCAGAAGTGCTATCCAGTACATTGAGAGGCTACAGGCACTTGTCAGTTCGCTCAATCAGCAGGAGCATGAGCAGGCTGGCCTGCATTACAGGGCCTCGGCTGGTCAGAGGGTAAGTTCTATCAGATAGGAAAGTACATTTTGGGCAAAGAAATGGCAGGAGTGTGGTAGCTTAACCACTGTCATGTCAATTAAAGGTCTTGGCTACTGGTTATATTATTGTAGACTATGTACAATGTAAAGGATACCTGATCTGCGTACAATAAAAAAAAAAATTGGTGTTTTACAGGTACATTATACCCATGATCAGACTTACTTACATTAGATAATTGTACAATTTCGCAGGCATATTTGCTCCGGGCTAAACCTAAAAAACAACTGTTCCCCTTTGAGTTATGTCAGTTCAAAGTGAGTGGGTCAGTGTTGTGACTGATGGGCGTTTGTTCATTTGTGTGGAACAGGTGTCCTCCTCCAGTGAACAGGGTTCAGGCAGCACATGCTGTAGTAGCCCGGAGTGGAGCACCGCATCAGACCACTGCACCCCTGCTTACGGCTCCACCCATGAAGGTAAAGACTCGTGGATCTAAACGTCACTTAGTTGTTTTGAAGGCAATACATCGACTTTATCGTGTTACTCATATTAATGAGGAAGTTTCACAGGAACAAAGCTAATCTCACCTCCTGATTCGATTCCACAGATCTGCTGAACGATGATTCGTCAGAGCAAGCCAATCTGAGATCTCTGACGTCAATCGTCAACAGCATCACAGGGACAGACGGAGCGGCGGTTGCTTACTCAGTGGACATCACGAAGTGAACAAGAAAAGGTGTGAAGGAGCATTCTAACAATTCATTTCCTGAAAGCCTATAAATACAGCACTACCTGTTACAGCAAAAGCATGAAATCCCAAACAAATCCATGAAAACCCAAACAAATCCATGAAAAGCCCCCGGGTACAATTTCCAATCAAATTTAGTGGTCCATCGAAAAAATATTTCCAGTTTTGTTGTTGTTTTTTTTTAAGAAGATGTTCAAGCTAGCTAGTCTAGACTGATGTGTTGTCCTTTGAAACTTTCCTCAATTCTTTTTTTTTTTGCATGTGTGTTATGTTATGCCTTCCAAAAACATTAATTTTATGGGGCCAATGTTTTCTGATTGTTTTGACCAATATTTGTCTAATTTAACTAGTTCCATTATGCCATGTAAATACGTTCCAATTTTCTACTGAGTGAATCTGCAAGTTTATTTTATATATTTTTTTGTTTGGAGTAATTTATTTGGACTTTTTAAAAAAAATAATTAAATAAAGATTGTTGTGTATTTGTACCGGTGTTTGGTCATCGAGAATTCTTCATATTTGTTAATAACACACATTCACATACATGTCATGATCCTCATATCAGAAAACATAGTTACATAGTTAAATATTTATTTCACATATATATTGTACATATATATGCATATAGATTTACAGTCAAAGAAAGAAAAAAAGACCTACAGAACATAATCTCCTTCTAAAAAAAAAAAAGTCAAGAAGAATTTTCACTTTAATAGACTTCAACCACATGTCTCATGTGGAATCTCATATAACTACTGTATACATATTTCTGTACACAAAAAGACTATTTACAGACACTGAAACCTACGCACATGCAGACAGAGTGAAATATGAAAAAGAGAAAGATAGAAAGTGAATTAGAGATAGATAGAGTGATATAAATAGAGAGCAAGAGGCAAAAAAAGATTGGTTAGATAATATGAAGAGAAATAGATAGTAAGGAATGATAGGGAATTGGAAGGGGGGGTGAGAAGAGAATACATAGGAGAGAAAGACAAAAGAGGGTAAAGAGTAATAGAGAAGCAGAAAAGAGTGA
Source organism: Silurus meridionalis (assembly GCF_014805685.1). Classification (NCBI taxonomy): domain Eukaryota; kingdom Metazoa; phylum Chordata; class Actinopteri; order Siluriformes; family Siluridae; genus Silurus; species Silurus meridionalis. The sequence continues at coordinate 11,910,851 of NC_060902.1, forward strand.
GCGGAAGAGAGAGATTGAGAGAGAGAGATAGAGAAAGAGATTAAGAAAGAGAGAGAGCGAGATAGAGAGAGAGAGAGAGAGAGAGAGAGAGAGGAGAGACAGAGAAAGAGAGATTGAGAAAGAGAGAGAGAAAGAGAGAGAGAGAGAGAGAGAGAGAGAGAGAGAGAGAGAGAGAGCAAGCACTGCACCTGTCTCACATTTCACATTACTGTCATGAACTAGAGGAATGGCAGGATGATAAATGCTACCAACAATCACAAGAGGACACAGTGCAAAAGCAGATGGCTTCAGTTACTGTCAGTTCAAAACTTTACTCACGTCAATTATCTGCTGGATTATAAAGATGTCATCATCTAGACGACAAGGACACTAGGGATTGGTCCAGGTCAAGATTTAACAATTCAAAATGTCAAATAAGTTACTGAGAGTGTATGAGCTGGTCAAACAACAGACAGATAAAGAGAGAAGGGGAGGGAGGGGGGGCAAAAAGATACAAAAATACATTTGGGCCTTGAATCTGAGATGATTCAGCAATTCTGTGAATTGTATTTGATCAGGCACGCTTGGCAGATACAGAGATTTCCCCCCAAAATTATAATAATAAAAAGAAGAGCAGCACACCACAGGGTTTCAAGTTTAAGTGTTCAGCTGATGGACTCCTCAGCTGCGTATAGAGAGACAGAGACGATGAGAGAGAATAAGAACGGGGGAGACATAAAGGATGTACGATAGAAGAACGATTGTCAGGTTTGTGGCATGCATGCCCCAACATGTCCCTCTCCTGCCAATAGTGTTCCAAACAGGGAAATCGATATTCTAGCTTTTCATACACACATCTTGATATATTTATATATACTCGCTATCAAGTGGGAATTTGGATTGGGTGACGTCTCTGTATGCTAGTTTTCGAAGTAAACAGGCAAAAATGGCTTGATTCATTACTTGGCATAAAATATCACACTAAAATACATATACATACAGTATACTTACAGACATATACAGAAATTAGCAAAAATAGCTGCCTCAGTGGCACATGTCTTGAAATAGAATCACTGTTTTGTTTTTTTTTTGTTTCTAAAAATAAATAATATAAATAAATAAGATTTGACAAAACAAACAAAAAACACTAATAGGATGTTATGCACTCGTAACGTTTTAACAGATTGATTAATTGGTTCACGCATATATACGGAAAAAAGATTTTGCTCCTCAAATTAGTTAAGACTCTTGAATTTGGAAGGTTCTGTGTGACAGTTATGTAAATTGCTGCGCTCTATTTTTGTGCCCCACGAATGCAATGATGCTTTTATTTTATTTTTGCTTGTCAGCTAGGCATGCATTGATATCACTACAGGTACTGGGAATTTGTCTGATACAATACTTATTTGAAGAATAAAAAAGAATGAATGGTGCTTTACACGTGTCACATTGGCTTTTTAAAGCACAGTGAATTTCTTTCTTCACATATACCAGTGATGTTTGGAAGCTGGGGTCAGACCCCCAAACTTTGGATAAGTAGCCTTTATTCTTACTTGTGAAATACGAATACAAATACCGAATGCCATGTTACATGTGACATGACATGTACATACTGTTACACTGATAGCCAGAAGACCTGGAAAGACTGAACTGTACTCGGTGGGAATATCAAGAAGTAGAAATACACCCTTTTATTCTTACAAGTAAACTGCTAAAACATCTTGAAAATGAATACTGTACATTTACTGCATTTGGCAGAACCATACAACCAAACTGTTAAATCTTGCTCAAGAGCTCAGCAGCGGCAGTTCAGTGGTTGTGGGATTTAAACTTTTGACCTTCCGATTCAGGGTCCAATGCCTTAACTACTGAGCTACAACCTCCTACATGCTTTAAGATACTTTAGGAGAGGACAACAAGTGTCTGGAGATTAAAAAAAGGAAAAAGATCTTAGGCAGTAAAATGTACAAACCAAGCAGAGTAGGTTGAAGTGCATTTATTCATGAACCTGTGCCCTCACCATGGCCACTATACAGTATAAACTGAGTTAAACAAAGTTAAATAATATACTCTATATTATCCATGCTTTCATAATTTTTTTTATATATTTTTTTTAGAATTAACATTTATGGCATTTTGGCCAAAAATCTTTATACAGAGCAATTGCAATTATCTCATTCAGACAACTGAGCAGTTAAGGGCTCTGCTCAAGTGCCCAGCAGTAGCAGGTTAGTGGTAATGAGATTTGAATTCACAGCCTTCTGATCAGAAGTCCAACATCTTAATCACTGAGTTGTTCTCCTTGAAATTGGTTTTGCGTACTCAGCCTGGTACAGACGCATGCCTTATTTAATCGCTAATTTTGGTGTGAAATATTATTCATACATATGCTAATAAAATTTAAAGCAAAGTCAGACAGAACCTTCTAATCACAAGGTCTTAAACTGAGGTCTCAAGTATGTACCAAGTATATGAAGACATGGATGGCTATTGCTTTCAGTGCTGCCCTGCTAGCATAAAACATCCAGCTAGGCACATCACTGTCTAATATGAAGGGTTGCATTATCTTAACATCTTGGAAGTGTTTCTTTCTGTCTTTTTTTTTTTTTTTGGAATGAACTGACATGTAGATGTGCACTGTTCGTGTGATCGCAAACAATCTTCCTCACCACGGATGCTACTCATATATAAAGCCCTTTTCACTAACCTGGGATCAGCAGCCCCCACCCCTTTTTATGGAGATCCCAGTAGTCTTGATTGTTTTATAACCCAAACTGGTCCCAGATAAGCAAAAATGAGCAGCGTAGTCCAAAACTGACACTGTCCAATACAGTAGCTACAAGTTGAACACTGGTCAAAAGAGTTTCAAACAAACAGAAACAGTCACAACTGAGACACATTGTCAGTATTCATATCATATTGATATAATCTTTTCCATATACAATTCCAATATATATATGTTATTTATTTGCATTTTTTTCAATATATGTATTTATAAAAAACAATTACAATCAATTTTATATACAGACACACTGATTAATACCTTGCATAACCAGAGAGAGGGGGAAGCCTAATAAGTTGCCATCAACACAACCTGGGGGGAATAGACTAAAAGTGACAGACTAGGGTCAAGTACACCAGCTGAAAATGACCATCACAATGACTAAATAACTTGTGGCTACTAGAAAGTGACTCACACGACGATATATCTCATCTAAAGAGCAGCTACGCAAAAGATGCGTTCGAAAGTTCAAATTTCAGCTTTTTATTAAATTTTTTTTGTTCTGTATCATATCATCCCCCACCTACCCCCTTCCCATTTTTTCCCATTGCACGTTGTCCATGAAAAGCACTGGTTTTTCATTTGGCCGGAGGACGTCTCCTCCCGAATTTGGCATATCACTCTCGAAAGGCCGCGAGCGTGTGTCCATACAGGTAGTGAGAATGCACTGGTATGACAAAACAGAAATACAGGTATCAGTAAACAGAATTAAGACTGCAGATATTTTAGCATGAAAACAGGTTAGCATGAGTTTCTTTGAAAAGAGTGCTAGGGTCAGTCGTGTACAGCATGTTTCATTTTTAAAGGAAGTGTTTTTCATTCTGGTTCTTTTAAAAAAAAAATGTGCTTTCACACTGAATGAAATGTTTTATGTTGGATTTTCTGAATCACACTGCTTGAAAGGAAAATGCGCATTGTCTTTATGGATGGACAAATGATCAATTCTTTAGCTCGGCAATGACTAGGCAAGTAAAATTAATAATATAGCAGGCAAGTTAGCTAGTTAAGTGCATCAAAGCAGACCTTTGGAAAGGAACCTACTAAATAGGAATTCTCAAGAAGTGGTAGACTATGTAGTCATCATCTTTGTCCTCCCCAGCTATGTTTTGGATGTAGATTTGTTTTTGTAATCTCAACATAAAACCATTTCAGCTACTGTATAAACTGTGTTGTTCCAGATATTTGAATCTGGCCAGTGTCTAGCATGAGGCTAGTGTGTGTTTTCTCTTCATATGTTTAAATATTGTGCTATCAGGAGATTGAAATAGCTTAGAGCTCCACTTTATTTTCGCTTGGCTTCATCAATGTCTCCACACATCACAACACAAGGAAGGCACATTAGGAAGTAGGGATTTTATTTTTATTTTTCTGTCTCCAACTGTTTCCATCTACCTTTCTATTGATCTATGCTGCATTGACACTGTTTGCCATTATTTTTCTGGAAAAAAAATGAAATGCTGTCGGACAGGTGTATCGAAAGCAAGAAAATCACTCAAACCAGGATTGGGAACCTGTGATCTAGGTTGTCGAAGGTCAAACCTTTAACTTTCCCCTTCAGAAAAACCTCTAAGGCGTAAACCACTCATTTTTGGGGGTAATCCAGGCATAAGTCATCCCTGACAGGAGCAAACATGAATGTGGTAAAGCTTTCCAGAGCTGCTTACCTGATACAATGAGTGTTGTTAGTAAAGCAGAGTTAGCAAGAGTAAGTCCTGATGGTAGAGGGGTCAAGTCTTTGAGGGGCTTGTGGTCCAGCTATAAATCCACAGTGACAGGAAGAATACAGCATGCAAGGAGAGGGCAAAAAAAAAAAAAAAAGCAGCCTTATGAATGGATTTAGCGTTAGTACTTTCACTTTGAATCTCAAATAAATAGAAAAAACAGGTGATAAGATTAGCTCAATGCATGCTAGTTCACAATTCTAGAGTGATTAGCCAAGCAATATATCTTAAGCCAGGCAAATTCTCAGGCACATCAGTATATACACTGGTTCATTGTTTGATGTTTTGGGCAGGAATACATGTTATTTGCAATGCTAGCATTTGTGGGATGAATTGTAAGCCAGTGAGAAAGCTGAACTTGTTTACCACCAGAGCCTTGTTTTTACCTTCAGGCTGCAGATGTTTCTTAGGATTGACAGTCATGGAGGAGGGAATGGACATGGTGGAGAGACGGAAGCCAGCAGGTAATGTCTCAATAGAGCCGGGCATCATGCCCAGGCCTTGGCCATCCCGTGGTCTGAACCTTTTTCTCCATGATGGAGACCTCCGAAAAGATTTATCATCGCTCTGTTAAAAAAGAAATGATGCACATGGATACACACAACATCACATGATAGTGATCGAGATCTACCTCATTTCAGATGCAGACTAGCCAGTTTAATCACAGGCTAGTGAACTTAGATATAATGCTCATACCTCCTCCAGACGTCTGTCAGTCCCCAATGCCAAAAGATTGTTAAATTCTCGTTCAAGAAGCTGCCTGGCCTGAGATCAGGTACAGATACAAATGATTAGAAATACAATATAGAATTCTTAAACCATATTAAACTATGCATTAATATTAGTCAATGTTAGTTTTGCAGAGTATCATAAAATGCTTTAACCCTTTTACTGTAGAATGTAAAGAATGAATGCAATATTAAAAGGCTAAGTGAATATTTTGGCATTTTTTTTAAATATAATATCTATACAGTGCTTATGCAGATAATACTTTATAGATACAGAGCTGTAGCAAGGACCTTACATTTCTCAGTCAGTACAACTGATTCTATAAAACGCAGATAGAAAAACAACTGTCACGCAAAGATGACTCAGGCAGATGCAAATTCAGTTAGGCAGCTTTAATGAGTTTAGACAAATCCAAAATGTGTATCTGAAAGAACTATATACAAGACAAAAACAGGATGAAAGTATATGAGGCAAAAAAAAAGTAATTCAATGAATGTTTTTTAACAGATGTACTGTATGTGTAACTGGAAACAGAGGGTTGGTTAGTTGGTTTTTCGGTTGGAGGGCACTAAGGGTACAAGAGTACCAAGAGACAAGGATACCACACAACTTTAAACAACACAATTAATCATAATGGAGGTTAGAAAGAAGTCAATAGTTCCTTAGTTGCAGCATAATCAGAAAGTTACTTCTGATTATGCAATAGAGATATTATCATGTTCTCTGAAACCCGAGATTAGTAATCATGCAAAAGTTTTATGGACAAGCCAAGAAAAGCTTTTGCCATTCATTCAAAAAGGGCAGCGAGCTTTGACGTCTTAGCAAGAGAAAATATCTTAAACATTTTATATTAGTTAAAATAGATATCCATGTGAGAGCTTGTGCAGACCACCTATACATGCTTTTGTTCAGATGCTTGTTGTCAATACGAGAAACCACTAATCTCATGTCAATGATAATATTTGGGTAATACAAGCGGCGAGATCCTTGTCACCTGTGTGTTCTGCATGGGAATTTGCAGGATGAGGGCCAGGCTGCTGAAATCGAACGTCTCATCCAAGGCAATGAGGGCACCATGTACGCCACTTTCCGGAAGGTTATTGCTGAACTCCTTTAGCCCAATGGTCTGCACCCAGTTCATCACGTGCTCATTTGTCCACACCAGAGCATCTGTGGAGGGCCAGATTAAATACTTTGGTAAATCTGTATGTCTATTTTTGTTAGGGTCTTTAGTTCTTACAAACAACAATATAAGTGTGTCCCTAGAGAGATAGAATGGCATTTTACTACACATTCTGGTGGTCTATAAAGTTCCAACCTTTGCTAAAAAGCTGAATGAACTCATCGACATGATTTTATATTGTGCAGTGATTAGTGTGGTACATGATAACTTTATAGCACAGTGCCTGGTCAGGAATAAACAGAATGAACCCGTAGTATCGTTGTGCAATTATGCCAACAGATGCATATTCCCGGTGATCTTTCTACACAGCTGGCCAGTCAACTTTAAAGGACAGCACACGTGTGTGCCCGAGTACATTTACCAAATCTGCACGCGTGTGAGTGAGCCTTGTGTGTGTTGCTAGCGAGGCACATGAAAGGCTGCAGCAGCTGGATCAAGTTCATGTGTCACGCTCAAGTTCAACAAGGCACAGGGCTTTTAAACCGATTTGACGCTGAGTTTCAGCTGTTGGCTTTTCCACATGACACTACCACTAGATGATGCTGTTTGTCAGGAAGATTGATTTCTTGACAAATAGGAAAAAGCCTGTTCATAAAACTGCAAAAGAACCAGCAAAAATATCTACATGCTGGAGTCCCTGCTTACACTCACATTATTTTCACACTTGACTATCATAATCTGTGTTATCCCTTTCCATATCCCCATCTGTCTCTTGAGCTACACTTAAGATATCAGTGATCCTATTTCCTACTGCTCTCTACTGTCTGATTCATCTTGATGACCTACTTCTTGTCAGCTTGCTAGCTAAGGATGGTCATTGTGGAAAATATCCATTGTTTAAAAGGGGTACAAAATAAAACTAATAAATAAATAAAGAAAAAAAATCTAATTTATTTCAATTTAAATTCACCTTTGAGTTCATGGTGACAATCTTCTCTCCTTCGATCGAGCTCCTTCCTGTCATAGTTGAGCCTCTTTAGGCACATGATGCCATACTGTAAACTTGCTCTGTTTTAATGAACAAAAAACAAAATTAATAGCTGTAGTTGATTTCAATTATGTGCTCCAAATCTATAGTATATTCCATGAATAAGTGTAAATTCCATAAATATGTTTTTTTAATGTTTTTTTTTTGGTTTATTCCACTAGAGGGAAACATCATAGAACATTCACAACCCATTTTCAGACTGGAATTGCAGCAGAAAGACCTACCTATGGAAGCTGTCCACCATTTTTAAGTGTGTGCGCAAGTCCTTCTTGGTGAGGTGGTCCAGCATGCGAGCATCCACCAGACACTCCATGAAGTAGCTGCGATACTGAGGGAGGCCCAAACTAGGCAGCCACTCATTTCCTATCCATTCGTGGTTCATATCTCCATATGCCAGGGTCTGATGTTAAAAAATTAAACAACAATCTTGTGAAGTTTGAACATTTTGAAATCTCACTAAAAAGGATTTGTAGATTTTTATGTCATTTACATAAAAAAAAACACATTTGCTTCCTTATATCAAACTTAAATACTAATTGTTGTCAGAATTCTAGAGTACAGTCCAAACACTGATTTAATTTTTTAGCCACAACCCCACTTTTTTAAGTGCAACCACTGTAAAACCTTTTTTTTGTCTGAATACATTTCAAAATTGGCAACATATATTTGCTGAACACACCACAGATTCATGTGGCATGTTGAATTTAATGACTGGAGGCGCTGCATGGCATTCATAGTTAATGATCTGCTGTGGCATCAGTTCGAAAGAGATACACTTCCCTCTCTCTTTCTCTGTCGGTCAGTCTGTCTCACCTGTGCCCAGCTCCCTTCCTCGTTCTCCTGTCAGCCAAACCCCGGAGTGACAGCATGTTAATGCACAGCAGAGAGCGAGTCAGTCCATTTTCAAGCAGAGTTTAATTAGTACAGTCTTGAAAAAGACAGGAATTGTGCCAGAAGCAGACAACAATTTACAAGACAAGCCACATGAACAGATGACACATTTAGCGTTATCCTTAGGGTTTAAAGGACAACGTTATAAAAGCTGATTGCATGCTGCAGATGTGTGTGATGTGACAAAAGGTTTACATTAGTTAAAAACACTACAAAGATAAAACTATTGGGACACCTGACTTCTAGCCATATGTGGTTCTTCAGCAAAATGAATGGCAACACAATGTCTTTGGGTCAAGTAGTATTGAGGTTTCCCTTCACTTTAACTAGGAGACCCAAACCTGTTCCAGTATGACAATGCCCCTGTGCCAGCTTCATGAAGATACGCTTTACATGGGTTGGAGTGGAAGATCTTAAATGGCCTCCTATAGAACTCTGACCTCAACCCAATCCAACACCTTTGGGATGAATTGGAATGCTGACTGCACCTCATGACATAATGTAGGTGTTTTAGGTTCTCTGCATCATTACTATTATTATTACTAATATTATTATTATTATTATAGATTCTTTTTTTTATTCAAGCCAAATGAAAGTACCGAAGGTGAAAGCCTGCTTAGATGTATTATAATTTACATGGCAGTAGGAATTAGTCTTTTATGTGGGCGTTCTATAACACTGAATATGAATAAAGTCTTTTTTTAACAAAGGAAATGTTAACACTGAGAAATTGCTGTGGTACAGTATATAATAAAAATCAAACACATAAGGAAGTGTAATTATTGGAAAATAATCTTAGGTTGATAGTTCAGCACACAGCCCTGTTATTTTATTACTGTACAGCAGCATGCCCAGTCATGTTTTGTTCCTTATTTAATTACATGATGTATTTTTTTACTAACTATATTGAACATCAGCTATCTCACCAAACATCTAAACAAGATCTGAACTGCAGATTCAACTCAAACTTTGATTCTTATGCACACAGCACTGCTAAAAACAAAACTATACTATGCAAAACACAAACAGCTGGTTTTCAGAAACAGATTAAGTGTATTATTATTTTAATTTTTTTACAATAAACCATTTTTAAACTATAGCTGATTCTCCACGTTATTATAAAACTTAACCTTTGTCTGAAAAACCAGTATGAAGGATATGCAAAGGAAGCCTTTTTGCAGGTTTTGGGGTTTTGGGGTGGTGTTAAGCGGGCAGTAGGGAGAAAAGGAAATGTAGCATATGCTTGGCACTGCAGGGGGCAGAGGTGTGACCCAGATGGACTAACTGCTTTGGTGGAGGTTGCCAGGTTCTCCATCTCCTCATGAGTCACCCAGACATTTCCGGAGGACTGCACAGAAAGAAAAGAAAAGAAAAGAAAAGAGAGAGAGTGAATCAAGAATCAATGTAAACAAAAGCAAATTTGTGACCTACAGATTGTACGTTTGTCATTTCTTAAACACTTTCAACATCTTTAATTGTTTCCTTTCATTCATCCATTTGGTTATATATTATCTGGAGTCACAGTGTGAGATGGAAATACACACTGTATGGAAAAATAAGTCCCCTGATTGTATTTTCACTAGTTTTTATTTAAATGAAACCAACTGACAAGTAAGGGAAACAATTAGACAGTTTAAAGCCTTAGTGTGAATCTTCTTGCATATTAGGAACATTAGCATAATTGAGCAGTTTAATTCGAGACTCTGCAGTGGTTTTTGTGCAGGTCTAAGCCTAACACAAGAGAATAATTGGGATAATGCATTCCTGCCTAGCAAAAAGTGTGAGGATTATGTGATTAGATTCACAGATTATCCGGTGACGTGGAAAATCTACCTGCAGTACAACCATGGCCACGGTGAGTAAATTTACCAAATAATAAATGTTCAATAAAAAATGTATTGTAGAACTTCACATGATATCACGAGTTAAAAAAACCCACATACAAACAGATATTGTTCATGTTTGTGCATAAGAGATGCTCTGAAATTCTATGTTCTGATAATCAAGATGGTGGATATAATATGGAGAATATGCATGGTGGATTAGCTGACTGAATCCGATGCAGTGGGCTTTGAATCACAAGCTAAAAAAAAGCAATCACATCTGAGGTCTTGCACATGTAGGATTAGGATCAGTTAGGATTGTATAAATATTTTACCATGCTCATGAAATAAAAAAAACATATTGCTGATCATGCCTGAGTGTGAGCCAGTTTTGTCCATTTGCTGTTTTCCAAAACCAGAAATAAACACACGTGGGTGGAGCAGCAGGGGTCGGATGATTTCTATTCTAGAGGTTTGATATTTTGCCAGAGCACTGATATATCTAAACCTACTTTGGTCCACATTCTTTGTTAACATTATGGCCCACTCCTAGCTCAGTTATAGGTTATACTTCCACAATTGTTTAATAGTGCTATTTCATATTTTCTGGTTCCTATTCGATTACAACAGAATGCTAGTATTAGCATTGATTGATTAGTGCAGGGGTCTTCAAAGTTTTTTAGGTGAAGGACCACTTAGGCGAAGGGGCAGATACAAAATGTGTCAAACACAGCCATTAATATTAACACAAACCAACTATATTATCTTAGATATATATGTTAAGATAATTAAAACTATGTTGTTGACGCATCATTATCTGTATATTTTCATATACTCTTAAGTCTTTTAAAAGGATTTATGCGTCATAACAAACATATTTTGCTTTTGAAATCACAATTTATTAAGATGTTCATAGTTATATTTTTAATTAGAGATTTATACAAAAAAATATTTAATCTTTGATGCTTTTTCCCATGTTTAGTTATTTTTTAAACCAAAAATTATTTTTGATTCCACATTAATTATCGGACCCCCTGCAGTACCGCTGCGAACCTCCTAGGGGTCGCGGATCCCCGGTTGAAGACCCATGTATAAGTGTAATCAAGTCACAACTGCTGAACTTGGTCTTGAACTATAGTACCCATATTTATTCATATTTATGGTTAATTAGCGATTGTATATAATCTCATCTGTCACGTGTTCATGTTTAGGTTATGGTTTCTCTTTCACTTTGTATTGTGTTTTCTTTTGTATTACCCGTTTATGAATCCAACCTTTGCTTCATTACATTTGCATTTTGGGTATTAGATTTTAATAAAATAAAAACCATAAACTGAATTTTATTCTATAGTACAATTTTCTTCTATAACACTTAGATCATTTTCCCCTTTCACAAAAAAGTTATGTTTTCATGAGTTTTAATCTTTTTTTACACATGACGAAAATAGATGAAAATGTTGCTGACATAAATGTAACATATGGAATCCTAACTGACAAACAATACATAAAATAATCCTCTATCCAAGACCCTCGAATGGTCCCGTATGACTACACACTCGTGTCATAAATGATGAAAATAAATAAAAAATTAAAAAATCCCCTAATCATGTGGATAAACCACATACCTGGCAACACTGCTTAGACATTTAAAAAGCTGCTTTGGGACAATGTCCATTGTTAAAAGCTCCACACAATTAAAAATTTAATTCAAATTCAATTAAACATGGCTAGTGGAGAGAATTGTAGTCGTATAATAACATTTAAACAGACTAAAACAATGTACACAATAAAAATGTTCTCAGTTTAATTGATTTTTCTCTGCAGCTTCTATAGTGAGACTTAAAACACAATCTTAATGCAGTTAAAGATGAAGCAAGTGTAGTGTAATATAGTTTCTGTTTGAGTACAAGATTATCACTAACAGATAATAATCTGTTGGTAATCCAGTGGTTACTAGTTTGAGTAATTAAGGCATCAGTAGGTCATGAGTTTAAACCCCAGCACTGTCAAGCTGCCACTGTTGGGTCCTTGAGCAAGGTGTTTCACTCTCATTTGCTTGGGTGTAAGTTGCTTTAACTTAAAGAGTCACTTTATATCTGATTGGCATTTCATTATGGAAGACACACGTTAGGTGTATTAGGAGTATTAAACATATTGATCTCAGTTGTGATACTGTATGTAACACAGAATTGGTTTTTGGAGTAAAGGGTGATTCTCTTACGGTGCGTGAGGTGAGTGGTGCTGAGGGACTGGTGAGTGATACCATCTCCTGGATGGCCAGCCTGAGCTTGAGCCTGTGCAGTGGGTTGCTTATGCCGATCTCCCTCTGGATCTCTGTATCGGACAGCGCGGACATGATGGCACCACTCTTCACATTGGCACGGCAAGCCGCTACATACCACGCTGGCATGCCAACCCACAGCTGGAAAAGAAAGAAATACATCATTGTCAAAGCCACCACCGTCATCTTGTCTTCGTCAAGTGTTTTCATCATTTCTGTCATTCCTACTCAGTGTGATCAGTGTAATTATAATCACTATAATGGCTGCATGGTGCGAGTATGTGTGTGCATGAGATCCTCTACCTCAAGCCAAGAGACCACCGTTGGGCCGTCCCACTGGGCAAACGGAAGGCCTTTTCTCCGTGCACCTTCCAAAAGCTCGTGTCTGACAGACAAGGGAAGAAAACAACGTTTTTTTGGAAAATATTTTGTTTAGAACTTTAATATGAAAGACCAAATTTTGGATTTGGCTTGACTTCTCTAGGTGTGATATCGAAAGATTTTATTACTAACAATTTCTTTACCTCATCATTAATAAAAAGCTATTAAAAGCATTTGCACGTACTATATTTATAATGAGGCACACTTTAATTTATGTGGTGATTTTATTTTCTTACTAAAATCCTATTATTCTTTTGTAGGTTCAACGTTTTTTTTTTTCTGATAGTCCATTAATAACACTGGAATGTGATGATTCTTACTTGGGTTGCCAGATCATGTCATACAATTCAGAAATCCTAAATGCTAAGCATTGTAATCAAATAACTTTTTTGGTAAATCTAATTTAATTCAGAGTGTGATATGGCTTGTTCTTGATTAGAATGGAAATTGAAGCAGTGGTTGGAAGAGAAATTGGCAATCCTGCAAAATGCCAATGTGGCAACATTCATTTCTACCTCCTCAAAATTAACCATTAAAATTTTGCTTCTGATTGATCAGAATGATTTCATTCATTTCTGTATTCATTGTTTAAAAGTTAACAGTTTGTAGTAATCCTGAGCACTAAAGTTTGCCATAGCGCTTATGTTTCTTTTTTTGGCATCACTGTGGCATTGCATGGGAATATGCTGGGGTGTTTTGGCTGCCTGTTCCACCAAATTCTTGCATTTGGTTTCATTTAAGCACTTGTTGTGAAGGCATAACTAAATAATGTTAAGGCAATCTGACTATCTAAGCTATCATTTGTTGTTAGTACACACTAAATCACAATCATATATACATGAATGGAAACGGAGATGGGTTTGATGTTGACAGACATGAAATAGGAAAGAATAGCTACTTCTTCTTCATCCTGCGGTCTCTCTCAGCCTGCTTGCCCAGGGTCATAGTATCTCCAATGTTCATCTCAAAATCTGCAATTCAGTGACAAAGCTACAGTGTTTTAAATCTAACATAGTTAGAGACAATGTTATACATTCCCCAAGATTTATCAGCCAAACTGTTGCAGAGAGACTGCTAACCTGGTATTACAGGAGGGGTCATTTGGCCATCTTTGATCATTGGTTGGGGCTTATCCTTCTTGCCAAACAAGCGACCAAAGGAGGACTTGATTCCCTTCTTTTTGTTGCCGCTGAAGAGAAAAAAAGAATAAAGATGACGTATTTCACTAGCTGAGGGACATCTTTCAGAGGTGCTTTCTAGGTTTATCCTTAGGCAATATGTCTTAGAGCTACTCTCTGTTGACTCTGAGGGGGAAAAAAAGCAAGGACACAAGAATCACTGCCAAATATATTTGCGAGTTTATGAATAAAACATCATTCTAGTAAGGAATGAAAAACAAAGTGGATTTCGTTGTAGGAAAATAACCAATCGCTGAGTGCTTAAATATTTTCAACAACTTTTAAGTCTCATTATTCTTATACTTAGGAACACATGGACGCAATTATTCAAAAATAAGTATCTTAAAGATTTTTTTTAATTAATGTGTTGTTAAGACATGTATGTAAATCTTTGCAGAAGAATAAATTATCTGAAAAAAGCTTAAAAGTAGTGTATTATTGGCAGCATGGTATACTTGTATATTTATCACTTTTAAAAGGCTTAAGAAGTCACTGAAACTACATGTGTTGCATAGACTAAAGCAGAAATATAGTTAGCACTAATTAGGAGCTAAAAAGCACTAGACAAGTTTTGAATAAATCAATATGTGGCATATGTTCTTCCAATGGTTTAAAACTAATTGGCCAGTGTTCAGTATATTGTCCAAAACGAAGCTGAAAAAACAACAACAACAAAAAAAAAAACATTTGTCAGATGAAGAAATCGATATAGAGCATTAAACGAAGGTGAATTAGACTTGCAAATAAATGCATTGAATCAGATATCAATAAAAGCATATGAGATATGTATTACCTAAAGATTTCAGAAATCACTTCATGCAACCTGGAAACTAAATGTATACCACATTGCCAATTATGTCCTAAAAAGATGTCAATTTATTTTATTAATTTATGCTCATTAGTTTGCATAACAAAGCCATTTGATTATCTATCACAACTAATAATGCGCTGATTCGTCATTTTAACAAACCCTTTAATTATAACTAAAAGAAATTGCTAATGTATAACATCTAATATCTTAAAGTGACTTTTGTCCATTTTGGACTTATTTAAACAAAAAACAAGATCTTAATTAACCTAGAATTTAATAAACTGACTAATTTTGAAAAATTAAGCTATTACTATAGAAACAATAAAATGTTAAAACAAACACCAGTACTGTCAGAGCTATGTTATTTAATTACTAGCTCTTTTTGTCTAACAAGATTCAAACATTCAACAGCTCTGTGGTATAATAATCATTAATGGCTTGTCGTCCAGCTGTATTGCCTGTTATAAGGCAATAACAGATGCAAATAAATACAACATGCTGCGATTACACACTGAATGAGCATTAATTAACATTACTGCAGGAAGGAGCTGACAGAGAGTCCAAACATTTCCTCATTTTTGTAGCACTGCATTCCTAATAGCTTTTGTTGCTGATAAATAATAAATAAATAAGAATAAATACAAAAACCTTTAGTATCTAATAAATGTTGGATTGGAAAGGTGGGGTATTTATACATAGATTTTCATCACATGCAACATAAAAAAAGAAAAGAAAAAAAACCTTACTTAAAGTCTTCTCGTTGTAGAACCCTATTTGCTTCAAGTCTGTTTAAAAAAGAAATGCTGTCTCATAAA
Source organism: Silurus meridionalis (assembly GCF_014805685.1). Classification (NCBI taxonomy): domain Eukaryota; kingdom Metazoa; phylum Chordata; class Actinopteri; order Siluriformes; family Siluridae; genus Silurus; species Silurus meridionalis. The sequence continues at coordinate 11,926,413 of NC_060902.1, forward strand.
AAAACATTTATTCATATACAAGATCATTAGTGGAAATTAATTGAAAGGACTCGTGCGAAAAGATTGAAAAGAAGCCCAATTGTGAGGGTAAAACCCCCTACCTCGAAACACTACCTATACATTTCTTTGACTTTTTTGTCCTGGAAGTCTCACTAAATCCAAGTCTGTTTAAGAAATGGGTCTAAAAATGAAAAGCAGTAATCAATATCCAGGTTGTACGCTATAAGACTGGAGTATCAAGACCCAGTGATAATGATTGTATTCCGGCACCTATAAAATATCCACTATATTATTACATTATTTTATAAAGTCATAAGGACATAAAGAGTACAATCCTATATAACCAGCATCTTAATGATGATGAACTTATGAGGTATTATGCATCATTTATTATTGTTTGGCAAAAGTTGCGATTTCTCCGGTCTTATCACTTTAACACATTTAAGCCCCCCTGTTGCCAGACTATTTGCTATTCATGCACTTATTTATTACTTCAATCAGTTTTGATGTCCATTGAAATGAAATGTTTGAATTTACTTCCCCTCCATGAATATTTATAGAGCGCCACATCCTACTGAGACACTCTTTCAGGGGCGATTAGGGGATAACTTCATTAACACTGCACTGGGAGAGAGGAGTGTGGGTGAGAGAGAGAGAGAGAGAGAGAGAGAGAGAGAGAGAAGGGAAGAGGGAGAGAAAGTAAGAGAGAGACAAAGAGCAATGAAAGTCAGGGACAAAGAAAGGAGATGTCTTTGGTTTTGCTATTGCATCAGAACATTAATAATAATCGCATGCCATTAGATAGGAAGCATGTGGAAAGAGGGGAAGAGGGGAATGTTATGGGTGACTGCAGTTTAAATACTGTGGTATATGTGTGAGAGTTACACATAATTACCCCTGGGGGCAGTTTTAAGATTGAGGGTGATTTGCATTCATTCGCCTCTAAAACGTCCATTTGGCAACACTAAGGAGGTAATTGCATTGTGTTTTATAGCAGTCTTATTTACAGCAATTTTAATGACCTTGGACAAGCAACCAAACAATCCATAATAGGTCTTTAAAGGGTCTGGTTAGGAAAGAAAGATTTATTTTAAGCACACCTGTGACCGTCACGTGTAATCTAAAAAAACACTTTCAGTAGAATGACAATGCCAATAGTAAATCACCAGAAATACAGGCATGTGGAATTATTCATTACCTATGTGTAAAACACTGCAGAGGGACACCCGAGTCTTTTAGATTAGTCATATTGAAAAATTGTTGAAAGTTAGTTTTGTACAATATTATTTCTAGTTCATACAAAACCATGCAGGTGAGTACAGACAGTTGTGCGGGAAATCGCTGAGAAAAATAAGGTCCAAAAACACGTATATATCTTATATATTTTCCATAACCTGGGTAAGCAACAGCTTTTGTCCAAAGCAGGTCATGACAGAATGTCCATTACAGCATGCTGAAAACAGAAGTGTATTCTGAATACAATCTAGGGTTCCTACATTCCAGTAGTATGCAGTATGATCACTTGATCATTCTTGCATGCGGGTAAAGATGCCGACCCCATAAACATCCCGAACTATCTAGAGATGTACATTGGACTTCTTAGAACATTTAAAGGCTCTGGCATGAAGGAGTTGGTGTTGTATTTATGATGATCTCAGATGTTAAGCTATTTAATGAGTTGTTCAGTAGCTCCTGGTTCCACAATGTCAGCTGACTGTATAAGACTGTAGAAAGGACATCACTCGTGATCACGCACTCCAGTGTTAATGGTAGTTCTCACTCTCCAGGGTTTTGTATTGTTTTACTTGTTTTCACCTCAGAACTTTTTCAGAATTATATAACATTTACATTACTTAATTAGTAGTATTTTGATTAGAAGTATGATAGAACCTCTCTATTTATTGTGGGTAACAGGTCATTCTGATTTAATGGATTAAAATGTCAAAGAATGAATGTAAAAATAAACCTAAATAAATCACATTAAATCAAACAAAATCTCATCACAAAAAGTACCTTAGAATTACATTAGAAGTACCTCAGAATGACATCATATTTAACCCAAACCAACTCTTCTTGAATCACTACTAGCATACCTTAGATATACCACTGAATTAGCTGAGATTTTCCTCAGAATTACTATACATATATATATATATATATATATATATATATATATATATATATACAACCTAAATTCTAATTTTTGTTCCATGAAATTGTATTAATTTATTCCCAACAGTTTATTCTCTTCATTTCTTATCATTTCTCTTGGCTGCACAGTTTCCAGTACGTGGATGTGGATGTTAGATTTATTTTTCCAATCAGATTTCAGCCTCTATGTGCTGCCATGTCAATCTAATCTGCCCAGGGCCTTCTGCTAGCTTTTTACTATAGTCTTCTATAGAAAAAGCTATGTTTCTTTAACTAATCAGATTTCATATTTGCCTCAAAGGGCCAGCTAACTGCCCCAGAACAGCGTCAGCATTTTTCCGTGTTCTGATTGGTTGGTCAGAGGGAAACTGTTACAGCCAAGTTCGACTGGCAAAACACGTGTGTAGCTCTGCACACATTAATACATCTGAGTTAGACTTTTTTTTATGCCTACGGAGGAAGAGAAATTGATTTGGTCTTTGACATATTTAAAAATCCATTTTGAAGAAAAGCTAGACATCGTGAGGAGAGGTCGGGCCAACCCCAAAGCTTGTCTCAGCCCTGGAAAGGTTTGTTCCACACTTCCAGACCAGTGAATACAAGCGGTACCACTGGATTACAGCCTCTGAGGAGCGGTGCAAATTATGACAATGCATCTCTGGTGAGGAGGTTGTATTTTATTAAAATGTATATGTTTTTGTAATGTTATTAGACAAATATTGATTCTGAACTGCTTCAGATGATGTAGGTGGCACTATTTTGAATAGTATTGATGGTTTCTATAATTGCGACGTGATAGTGGTGGATTAACTCGGGTAAGTCCCCAGTGAAGGCCCAGGTACCAAATACATATATGTGTGTTTGTGTGTGTGTGTGTGTGTGTGTGTGTGTGTGTGTGGTGTGTTGTAACAGCCCATAGCTCTGTTACTGATTTTGCTAGGGCGTAGTTCCACCTCCATCCTCTAGAGGCTCTAAGTTGTAAGCTTTCTCTAATTTGAGCTAGGTAGTTTAGTAGAGGAGGAGAGGTTGTTTGGTTTGGAGGAAGTATGACCGTCTTCTTTTTTCTCCTCCTACACTTTAGAGGTCAGATTGAGAAACATTTGTGTTTCTAGTTCAATCAATGTAAATGCTTTTTTCTGTTTAGTTTGTTTTTGTATTTCTTATAATTGTGTAAGTGTTAAGATGGGCCTCACACTGGTTCTCTAAACACATTCCTATGTTATCTGTTCAGTGTCTATAGGATCTTTATGATGTGAGAATGTATGGTACATGGAATGTTTTTTCTGGGTTCACACATCTCTGGTTACTATGTCTTCTTACCCAATCAGGAACAGTTTTAGGTCAGGTTTGTTCCAGTGTGTATATATATACTTGTCTGTTATCTACATATAACTATAGATAAACATATGTGCCATTCTGTGTGACTTGTGATGCTTCTCTGTTCAGAAAAGGCACCGCATGGCAACACTCAGTTTGTATATTTTATTTTAGCAGTAATCTTTTATATTAGTAGTTTCCACTGTATGGAAACTGTATGGACTGTATCAATGGGATGCTTTACTAAGAGAACTAAACTACACATCCTATTGTAAACACTTTGGAAATGAATACTTAAGAACTGAATCGATTTTGGAGCACACAGTGGATAGTGTTGTTTGGGCCAACCATATAGCGTTTGGTGGATTGTGTATCATCATCATTATCATCAGCGATTATTTTAATAGACATTCATCAAAGGACATTGTGTTTTTTCATTGGACAAATACCACATTTGCCATGTTGCCTGCTGTTATACATACATTCATACAAGTTTCTGAACCTGCTGGATTGCTTTGCTGTTAATTGTACATGCCATTTTTCACATTCATTGATAATTTTATGGACTGCATCTGTTTGTTTATGTGCATATTCCTTAAAGTTTAAATATATAATCTAAGGTACACATATTAAGAGTGGTTGGAAGGCCCTGCAATTATTATATCTGGTAGCAGCTCGTTCTTGGAGAGAGAGGGGGGACGGTTTCATAGTCCCCATACGGGTCACCACTACATGGCAACATGTGGTCATTGTCCAATTAAAAACACAAAATGTCTTTTGATGAATGTCTATTATTATGGGAGATAAAAGAAGGCCATGCTTCCTCCAAACCTAACAACCTCTCCTCTACTAGATTACCTTCTAATTTCTTAAATTAGAGAACATTTACATTTGAGAGCCCCTAGAGGATGTAGGTGGAACTACGCCTTCGCAAAATCATAGTAACAGAGCTATGGGCTGTAGCTGTGTGTGTGTGTGTGTGTGTGTGCGTGCGTGCGTGCGTGCGTGCGTGCGTGCGCGTGCACATACCCTCGTCCATCTTCAAGGCTTCCAGTCAGCTGAGCGAAGTTTATTTGATCAAGTTTAAGACTGCGAGGGGAGGAAGGGGGCGACATCTCACACTTTATAGTGGCCTTATCCTCACGAGCTTCCACTGGAGACTAGAGCAAAGAAATTGACAGACACATATACACCAATAAACACAAAACATGAAAGTTCTTGGTATCTACACATGCTCTTCATGCAAGTCATGCTCTGTTACATGCTCACATCTATCCAAAAAACGACTTAATAATATGACATGAATGCAAGCACATTTTTTGTGTCTTATCTGAAAGAGACTTACAGTGACTTTCCTGCGGTGCTTTCGTAAATCACTAGGCTGATAGCGTTAGAAAAGAGACACAAACATGCAGACAGACAGGTTAAGCTGATTAAAAACACAGTCAGATAAAGGGAATAAATTGGATGCTGATGTCCTGCTGAAATCCTGTCACACCTCGTGGCCAAAGCCAGAATTTTATTGAAGAATTAATAAAGACAATATTCTTATTGATTATCATTTTGAAAAGTGTTGGGCCATTTGGGAACACAAATGTCAACTGCTTTAGTACAACATGAAAAAATAAGACAATGATTTGGAAGGCTAAATAAAGGAAAATTACTTTTTTATTTTTTTTTTTACTAATTATTCAGTTTCTTTAATGAATGAATCAATATACATTCTTTATAATATAAAAAAATGAGGATAAATTGGTGTGTTGCATAGTCAGCTTTTTTTCACATTAAAAGAAATGATAATAAATGCTAAAGAAATATTTGTTTACATAAATATTATTTATATTGCTAATAATTTACATGAATGCTAAATACGTTATATTTAGAAAAATTCTACCGAAAACACAAGCCTTTTACGGTGTGCATAACAAACGCTCATGTGTAGGCTGTGATTTCTCATTTCTCACCAGGGTCATGACACCGAGCTCATGCGCAGTGGAGCGAGATGCCATCTTTGGAGTTGAGCGGCCACTGACGGGAGGTGAAGAGCTGGCAAGGGAGAGGGCAGTGACGGAGGTGGGGATGGTGGACCGTGGGCGCAGCGTGACATTCAGTCCATCCATGCTACCGCTGTTCACACGGCTCTCAATCTCATCAGCCCGAAGCTCAGCTGATTCTCGCTCTACCTGGATCATTCTGCAGCAAATACCAGTGAGAAAAGCTTGTATCTCTAGTGGGCCTAGGTTCCATCTACACCAAATAGGTCCATCTACACCAGGTTTAATTATTTGGACATATGTATTATCTCACACTTGTACAGCAGTCTCAACAATTTGTGAAATTCACAAATATCAATAATAATAAAAAATATATAGTGCGGTAATTTCAATTCTGTAGACAACACAAAGCTGTTTTTAGAGAAATTTGGATGTAAATGTTTTTTGGTTGGATGGTGTGTCCAGTGATCAGCCATTAAAGCAATTAGTAAGTGTAAGAATTTCTGCCCAAAAGTTGTTAGAAGAAACTCCCTGGTTTAACAGATGTTCTTGTAGAATCAAACTGAGGAATCATGCCAAATATCTGCACGTGGATCCTAATGGTTTCCAGATTGTTTGGTGTCATCAATCTCAATGAATCATTTACTCTATTGTTTTCTGCTAAATTTGACAGATGTCTCAATGCAAATAGCTGAGTTTGCATGACATCGATTTTCTAGAGAGATAAATAGTTGATCAAAAAAAGAAAAATAATGTAAAAAAGTACTGGCTTCCAGTAGCTGCACGTATCAGATTCAAAACACTGATGCTGGCTTACAAGGCCAAAAATGGACCAGCACCATCTTACCTCAGAGACCTCATCACATCTCGCACTGCACCACACTGTCTGAGATCCTCCAGCACTCCTCCTACCTACCTGTGACAGACTGGTTGTGTATATTGTGCTTTCTTTTATACTGTTTTTTTTTTTTTCTGTATATTTAGAGCGATTTGTCACTCTTCATATAAAACACTGTTTTTAAATGAATTTTCACGCAAACTCAGCTGTTTGAATTAGGACATCTGTCAAACGTGGCACAAAACAAAAGAGTAAATGATTAATTGAGATTGATTATACCAAACAGTCTGGAAAAGATTAGGTTCCTCATGCAGACATTTGGCATGATTCATCTGACTCATTATGTCATGTATACCAGATGGATTCTACAAGAACATCTGTTAAAACTGTTAAACCAGAGACATGTTCCTGACACACGATGAGCGAAAAATCTGTTAACACTTTAATTGCTTTAATGGCCTAACAAGGGACACAACTTACTGGATTGACATCTACATCTACATTTATCTAAAGACAAGCAAATTCAATTAAATATTACTAATAGATATACAGAAGACATTCTGCCACCTGAATGTGGCATTCTGAGAAGTCTTCCCCTGTCTCCTAGCCAATCAGCCTGTTCTATTTCCTGTTCTATTTATTTCATTTTAATGTGAACAAAATGATAACACATTCTGCATGATTTAATACACCTACTATACATATATATGAAGTTTCAATTTTATTTATTTTGTAATATATAAAACCCCAAAATCTCTTTCTTTCGAAGCTTTCCAACTGCTTCTAGTCATACCTGATCTCCTCGTTGATGGCATCCAATTGCTCCTGCAACATTAGGGCAAGCGTCTGAGCATCCGAGTGACCACTGGGAGACAGCATGTCCCCTGAGCTAAAGACGGTGTCACGGTCATCATCATCCAACTCGGAGAGGTCTGTGTCGCTCCCCATCAGGTGTGAACGGCTACTTCGAAGGCTAGAAGGCTGTAATCGGTCCCAGTCCTGCTCAACCACCGGTAAGATCTGAAATAAAGAAATCGAAATCTTCAATCTGAGAATAGTAAAGTATGTGATTTTTGCATTTTTAGTATCTAGCGCTAATAAGAAACAGTTTTTCACTAAATAAGAAACATAAACGTTTCCAAGTAAGCTAGTAGCTATTTAAAATTCGAACTTACAATAAGTGAAACATCCAGTGAAGCAGTTCAAGATGAGAAAAAAACATTTATGAATATGATAGCATATTATTTACATAATACATATTCTTAAACTCAATAGTATAAAAGGGCACTACAATAGGTGATTTCTGCAAAAGGTGAGCAGGATCATTCCCCTCTACATTCAAAGTGTAGACTTAAAGCTGTAAGCATATATCTTGAAAATGGAAAAGCAATTCAGTGTAAGTGCTGCATATTATTTTTTTACTAGCAATGTTCTGTAGTGTAATAGCATTATTCATGTAGAGCATTAGGCTACAGTTATTTTATATTACATCTGAGCGTGAGTCTTGTATGTATTAAAGAAAATGCAATTTGTTGTAGGTAGTGAATAAAATCTCAAAGCAACAAGTTGGAAAATTTGAATCATACATATTAAATTTATTTAATTTATTAGCAACGGGTATAGTCATGGGGGAAAAAGTACACCCTTATCAGATTTCTAAATAGAGTTTAAATAACAACTCTGTGGCCTTCACCAACTTCGCGTAACACCTAATAAAACACATTATATATATATATATATATATATATATATATATATATATATATATATATATATATATATATATATATACAGTGAGGAAAATAAGTATTTGAACACCCTGCTATTTTGCAAGTTCTCCCACTTAGAAATCATGGAGGGGTCTGAAATTGTCATCGTAGGTGCATGTCCACTGTGAGAGACATAATCTAAAAAAAAATCCAGAAATCACAATGTATGATTTTTTAACTATTTATTTGTATGATACAGCTGCAAATAAGTATTTGAACACCTGAGAAAGTCAATGTTAATATTTGGTACAGTATCTTTTCTAGATCAGTCAGGTTTCTGGCCTGTCGCTGAGAAACACCGAGTTTGAGCTCCCTCCAAAGATTCTCTATTGGGTTTAGGTCTGGAGACTGGCTAGACCACGGCAGAACCTTGATATGCTTCTTACAGAGCCACTGCTTGGTTATCCTGGCTGTGTGCTTCGGGTCATTGTCATGTTGAAAGACCCAGCCTCGATCCATCTTCAATGCTCTAACTGAGGGAAGGAGGTTGTTCCCCAAAATATCGCAATACATGGCCCCGGTCATCCTCTCCTTAATACAGTGCAGTCGCCCTGTCACATGTCTATATATATATATATATATATATATATATATATATATATATATATATATATATATATATATATATATATATATATATATATATATATATGTGTGTGTATGTGTGTATGTGTATATATATATGTATATGTATATATAATTTATTTATTTATTAATTTATTTATTTAAGGCTTTCAATCGAAAATATTTAATCACGGTTAATTAAATAATTGTTATTAGTTAACTTGTGTTTAATTGCAATCTAATTGCACTTATTTATATCTATTGTAAATGTACCTTTTAATAAATTTTAATTAGTAAAATTAGTAAAATCAATTATTAGTAAAACCAAACTCAACAAAGAGCCTGAAAACTAGACGATGTTTTAAAGGTCATAGATGTTTTTCAAAGAAATTGTTCATGTTTATTAGACACCAGGTTCATATCACTTCTCTTTCTTTGCACTGAGCAATTTACTTACACAACCCTGTTTACATTTTCATATGACCAGGAAGTTCGTAAAAATATCCTTGTAAATGTTTGAAAGTAATGATGGTGTTTTAAATTACGTAAATCATCAGAGCACCAAATGAAACTTTTGTTTCCACACAGACGGTTTTAAATGCCGGATGTGTGCATCGCGCCGTATTTTGGCGCTCGAATTAAGACTTGCGGCATCAGTAAAACAAATGTTTAGTGATTAAAAATAATTATGCTGTGGAGTTTTACCTTTTTTATATATCTGAGTAATGAAAGGACATCGTGAATAAATCTTTCATTGAAGGTTTTAGTGGGCACCGCATTAATAAAATTAGTGTTGTTAAAATGAATGTGTTCAATTTGACAGCCCAAATAATCATCATCATCATCATCATCATCATCAACATCTTCTCTATTCGGCTGCTCCCATTAAAGGTCGCCACAGTGGATTATCCGTCTATATACTACCGTCATCTACATCTGCCTCTTTCAAACCAATTTGACAGCCCCAATAAATAAATAAATATATATAACTTGTGACATTATAACAGTATAAGCATTAAGTGAATTACACTGATTTTTCTTCGTCATGGCAACTATTAGTATGTGGGATATATTAGGCAGCAATTGAAAAAAAATTTCCCTCAATGTTGATGTGTTAGAAGCAGGAAAAAATGAGCAAGTGTAACGATTTGAGAGAGTTTGACAAGGACTAAATTGTGATGGCTAGATGACTGGGTCAGAGCATCTCCAAAACTGCAGCTCTTGTGAGGTGTTTCCTGTCTGCAGTGGTCAGTATCTATCAAAAGTGGTTCAAGGAAGTGGTGAGACCACCGGCATTTTGTTTAATGATGCCTGATCTGAGGTCATAAAGTTATGCCTTTACTATACCTATACTATACGTGTATATGTATGTGTATATGTGTGTATATATATATATATATATATATATATATATATGTGTGTGTGTATATATAAAATGTGTACTTCAAGTTATTGTTGCTAAAGTTTGTGTAAGAGACTGATATACTTTGAAAATGTGTACTTTACCAGCAATAAATGGAAGTACACATTTTCAAAGTCTATCAGTCTCTAACTGTTCTATAACACATTGCTTCATTTAATTGAGAGAAGTAATTTTTTATCCGTAGACACAGCATCTTTATGGGATTGAGGTGTTGACTTTTCATTGGCCATTAACACGTGGTATTTCATCCTAAGCCATACAATTTGTTGGCTTGCTTGTGTTCAGTGTCCTGTTGCATGAACAAATTTTGATACAGCTTAAGCTGTTGGACAGATGGCCTCATGTTTGCCTTAAAAACATTTTCACATTCTGGCTTCCCATTCTGTGGCCCAAATCATCAACCATGAAACATGCTGTGCACAACAACCAAACGTCATGCCAAACATCAAATTCTGCCTTGGGCTCATTAGTTCAAAATATACTCTTGTAGATATTTATGGGTTTGCTCTGTTTGAAAACCTGTCATGCTGCCATTTTTCTTTTTCAATAGCCAACTTTGCCTGAAAGCAATACTTGTTCAGACTCTTTTTGATTGTGCTATCATCTTGTTTTTTTGTTGTTTTTTTTATCTCTCGAGGCTTCTTAGGTATGACCTTAAACTGAATTAGATGGGACACCCACTCTGGGTATGATTGGCAACTGTTTTCTTTGTAACTCTTTCTTCCTGTAAAATAATGAAGCTAATTTAGTGATGGCCTAATAACAAATTTCAGATTGATAAGCAGCAGCAGTTGCTTCTCTAGGCCATGGCTCAGATGTGGGCTTTTTTTGTTTTTTTGGTTTTCAAAAATGTGAAAAGTTATTTTATAAAAGTAATAACTTATTTCATTGTCATAGTTCTTGATTCTTACATTACTTCAAACATTTCTTATTCAGACTATATATAAACAAAACAAGACTCAATTCCCTGATTGCATCCTTCAAAAGGACAAAATACACACATTGTGGATGTGTCTTAATTTAAAAACGTTGAGTCATCAATAATAAAAAAAAAAAGATTATTGGCAACACCGATTTGACATACTGTTTTCTACTTTGAGTTTGAAAAAAAGTGTTTTATTCTATATAAAACATGGATAATTTATCATATGAATATAAGTCACCGATAAAAAGCCAATTTTTGCACATGAAAATTAGGACATGTTAACTTTTTGTGTGCAAATGCATCATGCATTGCAGGTACATTGCCAGAAATCATGCAAGTTATCTAAACTATTTAAATTACTTATCCATCATAATTATCCCTCTTCCCAATCAATGTAAACCTAATCTCAACCTTTTAGTGATATTCTATCTAAAAAAGAGTTTACAGTACCTTTGCTGGCTCGTCCCTAAGTGCTACCAATCTTCCTTTTTGTGCTCGTCGAATGACTCCTGTAGTGGCAAAATGCTCCCCCTGTCCTTCCACCACAGCAAAACGAAGGTCTGTGGCACTGCCCAAATGAGACCTGGTAACAATATTATAAGAGAAAAAAATACATCAAAAACTACAATGAATTTTAATTAAATTGAGCAAACCTCATTTATTAACTCATTTATCCAAAACATTACTAAATGTTTAAGGATTGTAAACACCACTGTATTTTATTTTTTGCTAGTCTGTGATTTTCACAGAGACAGAATAGTAAACTAAAGATTTAAATGAGCACTTAGTGTCATTATAACTTATCAGCAAGAATGATCACAATATTCACTATACTACACTATACACTAAACTGTGTCAAAGCTCAGTAAGATACATTTGTGTGAGAATGAAAGTACACCCTTCTTGAATTCTATGGGTTCTTTTTGTATCAGGAAATATAAAAAAAAAATTCATCTGGACCTTGCCAGGTTTTAAAATGAGGTAAACACAGCCTCAGTTTGATAGACAACAACGCGACATATTACAGCGAGTCATTATTTATTTTGCAAAAATAAACCCAAAATGGAAAACGAATGTGTGAAAAACTAAGGACAACTTTTCAACTTCCATAGGATTTCAGAGGCTAAGTAACAGTCAGCTTCTGCTAATAAAATGGCCTTAATTAATAGATCACCAGCAAGTGTGACCACCTCTATAAAAGCCCTATTAAAGTCTTGAGCATGCAGCTGTGTGTGAACACAATACCAAGAAGGAAAATTGTAAGCAATAAGTATAGAGAAGCAATTTTACAACCAAGAGTTACATCTCAGACTCTACAGGCCTCAGTTAGCATTTGTATTGCTATTTGTATAGCGCTTTTAACAATGAACATTGTCTCAAAGCAGCTTTACACAGATAATGTGGTGATAGAAATGAATTAGATGTTCTTTAAAAAAAAAAAAAAAAAAGTTCATGACAGTTAAATCAGGAAAAGAATGAAAAATGTATGGTTTGTTTGAAGGGTTTACCAGGAGAAAGCCTCTACTCTTAAGGCAGAACATGACAACATTGCAAAGTTACATCGGACAAACCACAAGACTTTGGAAAGATGAGACCAAAGTTCAGATGTTTGGCCATTATGCACAGTGCCATGTTTGGTATGCAAGTTGGTGCAGGGGTGATGATTTGGGCTTGTTTTTTAGCCACAAAACCTGAGCACCTTTCAGTCGCTGAGTTGTACATGAGCTCCTAGAATACTGTACAACCTGGACTAAACACATTCATCACTCATCTCGATCCACTCCATCACCATTTATATATTTATTATTATTTATACTATATTCAGTACAATGTTTATATTCAGTACAATGTTTACATGCTGTTTTTGCACCTTTTATACTACAGTATAATGTTTACATGCTGTCTTTGCACCTCCTTGCTGCTGTTTTTTTGCACTACATTGCTCTTTCTGTTTGTATTTTCTCCTGGGTATAGTTTTTACATTCACCTCACACAGTACTGTATATGTAAGTATACAGTAGGTTTACTAGTCGGCGCTATACTTGGTTTTTGTCTTTTGTCTTGTCTTGTGTTGTCTGTCTGCACTCTGTCTGTCTGTACTGTTCTTTTGTTTGCACTGTTTGCACCAGGCTGCACTCGATGCACTTTATGTTGTTTTGTTGTTTTTGTGTAGCACCAGGGTTCCGGAGGAACGTTGTTTCGTTTTTACTGTGTACTGTGTACCACTGTGTATAGTAAAAATGACAATAAAAGCCACTTGACTTGACTTGACCAAAGTATTCTACTTATGCAGTATATGAATTTCAAATAGGTATATGGGTAGGTATATAAATGTGAGGTCATCTTGTGAGGCCGAAATGGGGCCATGCAACAGGACAATGATTCGATTCAAAGTCCAGACCTCAACCTGACTGAAATTCTGTGGCAGGACCTTAAGAGAGCTGTGCATAAAGAAATGCCTGCAAACCTCAATAAACTGAAGCAACATTGTAAAGAACAGTGAGACAAAATTCCTCTACAATGATGTGAGAGACTGATAGTCATACAGAACACGATTACTTGTGGTTCTACAAGTTAGTGATTCATAAGGTGTACTTTTTTCCCACAGCTTTTCACACATGAACTCCCCAATTTGGCTTGCTTTTTTTTGTAACAAAACAAAACAAAACAAAAAAAAGGATAATAATTAAGTGTAAAATGTCATGTAGTGTTCATCTGAGGTTGCATGTATGATTTTTATTATAGCAAAGAGGTTGTGCTTTCTTTTTCACATGACTGTGTATGTGTAAATTATGACTGTGTGTGTACCGGTAAATTAATGTTAAATACTGTATATATAGTATACATTACCGAGGGTGTGTCCCATCTCCAAAAGCTCCACTCCTTCTCTTTAGATGATCAATCTCTGAGCGAAGCTTCTCAATTTCTCCGATCAGTCTTTCCTACAAAGCAAGTCATATCTTTAAACTTCTAATCACCTTCATACTAAGTAATGGTACAGTAGAATTAAAAATATAGAAATTTTTAAAAGTGTGTGAAAAGTTGTAACAATCCTATCTTGACCAACCACACTTTCTTATCATTTCTAAGCTTTATTTTTTGTTATTCGACAGTTTTTCCAAGAATTTGTGCTTACATTTTCTTAAATGTGTGCACTGATCAATTCATTTTGTTTGCTATTTACTGTAGCTTTACATTTCCTAGTTCTAAACAGTAGCGTTAGCAGCATCCTAAGCGATTGCAAAAAAGTATTTTCAAAAACATATTTTATATATGAAAATATGAAACCTTGTAATGTGAAGATGAGCAGGAAGAAGGAACCGGTTAGTCATCATACTATAAAGTAAAGGTGGCTTCTTTGGGATCAATTTTCACTAAGAGAGCAGAAGTACACCACACATTTTGCTCTACTGTGTCAATCAATTTGAAGTTCTTTAATGAACTGTTGTATAAACGCGATATTGTAGCCACAACCATGCACATACACTGAATATCAGCACAATTGTGACTAACCATGCAAATTTCATGCCTATGGGAAATCACAGCCATTCAAAAATTCATTCTAATCACATTCTTGCTTGTGTAATATAACTTCATTTGAGGATCTTTAGCTCTCGCTGTCTAACTCTAGTTATTATGATGTTATATATTTAGAAATTAAATGTGGCTAATTTATACTCTGCAGAGTCATCAGAGTAATGTATACATACAGCTTTCCAATTCCAGAAAACTACCCACTAATCTTACCTTAGTGTGGTGGAACTCTTCCAGCTGCTTCTGTGAATTCTCCAGATCCTGAATGAGTGCATTCTAAATAATTAAATGAAAGGAAAAATGTGTTAAGTGGGATATCATTGTTAAATTTGCTATCATTATACAGTACAATACAATATTAAATATGTACTAGGTTGTAGCTTAGTATTGCTGTATTACTTGACATTCATTCCTCTCAACATTATTCTCCCTGCAACCAAGGCAAACTGTCATAGAACTAGCTTCATTAATGCCATTTAGTTATCTGTTACTACATGTTTTTAGCAACACAATGTTCTCATGATATAGAAGATATAGTGACAAGCTTAAACAATTATAATATTTTTTTAGCTAGAAAATTTTTTTTAGGAAGGAACTGAGGATTACTACTTGAATTACTTGGATTTGGATTATATTTAGATTTCTATTTAGACCTAGTACTTGGGACAAATCTCAAAAGTTTCTTCTTTTACCTCAGCCAACCAATGACTGTATGTCATATATGTTAAATATAGCACAGCTACGCTTCAAAAAATTGTTCCAAGTCACATCCAACTATTGTATTTTAGTGTCTAAGTAAGAATCATGCCATTGTCTTTTGTAATGATTTTCTTATGATACACAATATAGTTAATGCTACAGACTGCAGTAAAATGTTTCAATATACTTGAATAAGCAAAGACTCGCAATATAATGCTACATCCTCAAAACTCCATGAACTCCATTTCATAAAAAAAAGGTTTAGGTAAGTTCTAATAACTTGCTAGCATAATTTATTTTTGTTTTTTAAGACTAGCGTCAATTCCAGCAGAAACTCATTTAAATTGCTAAGGTAGCTAGTCAAATTCCAGACAACAGGAAATAGTAAACACCTTCATTATTTTACTTTACTTTCTGATTAATTTGTTAGCAAACTAGTGTATGGTGCAGTAGCTATGCATATGAGGTTTTTGGCTAAAATGAACGAGTTGCTTAACGACAAAATAACTGACGTAGTTCATTAGTAATAAGAGTTTTTCCCCACCAAAAAGCATGCCATTTTAGAATACAATTTTTTTTAATTTATTAATAATTCATCGCATTATAATAAAATGTCATGCAGTCACTCATGGGGGTTTGTTTACTCAATCTACATGGACAAGTAGTGGGTCACTTGACACTTTTCCAGTCATGTGCAGGTCTTCGCCAGACTGTTCCAAAAAAGCTGAAAGCACAAATTGTATAGGATGTTTTTGGATGTTTTGGAATCAAGTTTCCCTTCACTTGAACTAGGAGACCCAAAGCTGTGCACCCCAGGCTTCCTTACCCTACATCAGTAAATGACTTCACTATGGATCTTGTGTCCGAATTAAACGAATTTTGCAGAAGCGCAATCTAAACCTGGTGAGCATCTTCTCAGAGGACTGGAGGGTCAGGTGTCCACAAATTCTTGTCCTTACACTTCCAATTTGGTTGCATAGTGCCGTATCCCAATACAACTAAATATATTCAACCATAAATTTACGACATGCCGTAAAATGCTTTTAATGGTCAGTGACATCAAATAGAACAAATATAGAAAGGATTAGATTAAAAGAGTAGAATGTGTCCACCTTATCCTCCAAGGCTGCCATCCGTTCTTTTAAGTGGAGCTGCAGGCGTTCGTTAGATTCAGTGAGCAGGCGGTCCACTGTATCCGACAGACGCCTGTTGTGTTCCTCGTTCATTTTCTCCCTTTGACGAGCCTGTTATTAAAAAAGGGAATACAATAAGTCATAAGACATGACGATCTATAATCCAACCAGTAGATGGCAGGCATTTTCATTCATGCACATAGGTGGGAAAGAAATTGACTAAAAGTGTACTTTCAATTTTGTCATTATTTGTGTAACTGTAAATAAGATATTTAAACCAGTAATCAGAAATGATTTGAGGGTCCTGTTTACAGAATCATGTAACCCTGTTTTCCTACGACTGTCTTCTTGTCTGTCCAGTTGATAAACTGTGGACTGACAGCATTTTTCGTTTTTGGCAATTACATTCTTCTAAAGGCTTGGTATTTGTACTTTGCCTTTTCCATACACACAAAAATACACTCTTTTAAAACGAAAGCAAACAAGCACATGAGCATACTCACTCGACTCAGCTCCTGGTTCTTCTCCTCCAGCTGTGACTCTAATTGTCGGAGACGCTCTTCAATGTTTCCATGGCGTTCCTCTGCCTGTAAAAATGAATGTCACTTTAAAAAAGGAGTAGTATTGATTTTTGTAATGTTGCATAACAAACAATGTACTCGCTATTCCATTAATTAAGAATGCTGGGGAATTGGGAATCATAGCCACAAAACGGATAGTAACTGAAGCTAGCTAGCATGCAATTCTATCCTTATTTAGGTAATGTGCAGATGTTTTTACACAAAAAAAAAATGCCAGAATGGCAATGAGAAGCACTACCTAACAACTACTTAACTAAATTACATTTAGCAACTTCATTTAGCTTCAACTGCAAATTACATTTCTGTGTAATATTGAGAAATAGCAAATGTAGACTATTTTCCACCATATACATTAGACAGTGAAACAAAACAAAACATATATATAAATTAACACAATATAAAACAAAATACAAAACTAACTATGACACTACAGTACATATAGTGTGCAAACAATATGTACTAGCCCTCAAAACAGAATTATGGCAAACAGAATTATGGTTTTGGCTTTAACAATGTTGGAGTGACATTTGGCCATAAAAATAGGGACCCCCTAGCCACAATAATAACATGCCACCTGTGCCATCTTATTCATTTCAGTTAAATCACCTGATGAAGCTGGACTAAGCAGAAAAGCAAATGAAATGTAAAACAATTATGTGAAATGTATGTTGATTTGAAGTTAATTAAAAAAAAAAGCTACAAACCAAACAATCAGTGCAATGAGTGAGCAAAAATAAGTCTTGCTTACATTATATTAAAATATTAAAATCTGTTGTCAGGTTACTGCCACTCCTGAAATAAAATTAAAACCAGACACCAAAGCCAAACATGGCAACCCTGGACTCCAACTGCCAGAACCCTTACCCAATCAGACTCTATGGCTTAATTATTAAGAACTTGTGCCTATGTATATAATATTTAAAATAATATATGTATACAAGAGAAGGTTTCTTTCTTCCACGTTCAACTCAGGTAATAACTCAGTTATTTACTATGCCACAGTGCACTACATTTCCATATTATATGGCTTTTAAAAACAACAATCATCATACTACAATTTCTTCAAGAGTGGTGTTAACAAAATTTACGCGCAGACCTCTGCACTAAATTCAAAGTTATTTGCAATGAATATTGTAATGGACTATTAAGGCAGATTTTGCCTGCTTTTTTGGACTTATGCCTGAATCTCCATATTGTCTCCTGAAACTTTTCTTCTGTCTCTTCTAGTTGACACTTAACCACAACTGCGTCTAGTAAATGTAAAATTGAAATATTCAACTAGTATGAGAAACAAGTATTAAACATATGGGGTGTGTGTGTATGTGTGTGTGTGTGTGTGTGTGTGTGTGTGTGTGTGTGTGTGTGTGTGTGTGTTTGACTTGCTTTTGTCAAAGCAGCCACTCTCTGAGCCAGTTCAGCCTCCACCTCTGGCAGTGTCTCAGCCTTCCTCATGGTCTGCTGTAGCCTCTGTTCAGCCACTTCCAATAGCTCCTGCAAATGGCGCACCTTTTCCTCGCTCTGAAAAATATGATTTAGACTTGGCTTTACCCTAACAAAGTACAGAGCTTACATCATTGCATCCTTTCTCTACAGATTACACTTTACAGAAATCCTGAGACACTATGTGTAGATAATTAAACTACAATCTAGTCAGACATCAACACAAAACAGGTGATTACAAACAGACAACAAACCTATGGCAGAGCTGGAGCCTGTACTACAGTCTGATCACTGTTTTCCTATAAATTAACATATTAAGTGCTTATGTGGGTACATTTACAGTACCTCTTCTCACAACATTATTAAGTGGCCTATGAAGCATTGCCGATTTTTTTTCTAAATAGGAAAACTAAATATTGATTTTATATGTTCATATCGAGCAGTTATTAATGCTTATTAAATCTTGACCTGTCGATAGAGCGAGTCCTTGGTAGCCAGCTCGTTTTCTAGCTTGTCATTCAGGTCATGGATGGAAGTTGTTTCACGTTGTGCAGCCAGGTAGCGCTTTTCCAGCGTTGTGATACGCTCCTCCATGTCCTCCTTCTGTGCCATCGCCTGTTGAACAGGCATATAGTAAGAGCGAAACACACTCCAGGAAAAAAATATATATATACATATATATACAAATTATTGTAATGGACCATTTAGGCAAAAAAGTATTTTTCTTGTACAGTACATTTACATTCTGTAAAAAAAAGATTTAGCCTGCTTACTTAAAAAAAAAAAAATAGATATACATTTTCAATACTGTATGTTTGCAATGCTGTATATAACCAGTGAGAAGCTTGAATATACTACAAAGCTGTTGAATTCTTGAATCTAATTGGTCAGGTGTTGATTCATTTGCTGCAACAACAGCTCTGACTGCAAGGTTTATATGAATGCTTTCTTTTGAATATGCTCTCTTTTCTATATAGTAACAACTTCCAAAAAAGTCTTGCCAGGTGTTCAACATCATCTCCAGGCTCTTAAGTTATTAAGAAAAAATGTATATGACATGATATGGGTTAGTCATTTCTGATGAAAAGGCATTTCTTTTTTCATTCATTTAAGGAGTCTCCAGTGTCAGCACTTTATAACAGGAATAGGCAAAGTTGTAACTTTAGGCTTTCCAATATGGGAACATCTGGAAATAGAACATTTGTGTTTTCATATTTTTTCGGTAAAAAGGACAATGGTGGAAAATGTATACCATATTACACAAGCTGTAGAGATCTTTTCTAGACTCTATACTATGTCCATCGTGAAACTGAAAGGTTTTACATTTACTATATGCACCTTCTCATATTAAACATATGAAAGCTGTACCCTTTGGGATTCCAGCACAGCTTTGAATTATATGCTGTGCGGCTCACTCTAACCTCACGGATGTCTCGCTGGTGTTTGACGCTGAACTCCTCGCTCTTCAGCAGCTCCTTGCGCACAACAGCGAGCTCGCTCTCAAGCTCAGCCACGCGGCTATTCAGTGTGTTGGCACGCTCACGACTCGTGGAAAGATCTTTGTTAGCTTTGTCTAGCAGCTCCTGAAGCTCCGTAGCACGTGTGGAATCATCATGGACATCGATGGAGCCATTAGGCAGCCTCTATATTGAATAGAGACATGAAAGTTACTGCATTGCCATACTGATGTCCTTGTTGATAGAAATGTGAGCACTTATGGGAGCAGTAAGGGGAGTGAGTAAGAGTTTCGTGAGGGTCTTTATTTTATTTATTCATTTTTATTTGACATTACATTAGAAATGTGTGGCCAAGACAAAGAAAAAATGTAAGGTAATTGTATTGTTGTTGCAAGATGATAATGCTAATAATATGATGATAATGTAAAATGATAATGATGGTTGATGGTTATAGTCTAACAGGAGCATCTGGGACAAATAGCTAAATAGAAGGATTATTAGCATGATTTTATTCGCAATAGAACATCAAAAATATATCAAAGGTTTAATTGAGAAATTGATGGCAGATGTACATTTTTTTGGAATTGGGGTTATAAAAAAATATATATATTTATCAAAACAGTTTGACAAAGTAATCCATCGCACAAAAAATATCGAACACAATAGGTCACATTGACACATCGTTTTTCTACATTACATCCTCTTTATAGGTTCCTGTAAAAGAACGAGATCTATCTTTCCCCCTTGAGCACTTCTTTGACTGATCACCTCTCCTGCTTCTGAAAAAATCTCACAGAAAGTACGCAGCGATCCCAGGATACAGGACTGAGTGACAGAACTTTGACTTGTTTGTATGATGAACACAGGCACAGGGGAGATAAAAGGAGTTCTACTCTCATAACTAAATATTAAACTCGCTTTTAAGAATCTTGATAAACTTGATCCCAGTAGGGAAACCATCAATACATTTTAGGATCAGTTCACCCATCCCTATTTGACATCTAACTCAACTCAATTTCTTGCATGCTAATTAAACTATGCTAACTATGCTAACTATGCTATCTATCTATCTATCTATCTATCTAGAAAGAGAATGAGAATGAGCTCTATAGCAGGCCACTCAAGATATTTGGGTGCACTGTTTCAGGTCATTTGTAAGTGGAAGGAAAAAAGCAAAGCTTGTAATATCCTCTACCTCATAGCAGAAAGATGCTTACCTCCCTAGGCACTTTATTCAGCAGTATGGTTTTAATAATCTTGACCTACAACTTGGGAGTAAGTGTGTGTGTGTGTGTGTGTGTGTGTGTGTGTGTGTGTGTGTATATGTGTATTCGTGTGCGCATCACAATTTTAAGTAGAAACTCCATGTGTGTAGGTGGACATTTGATCTCGAGCTGACACTACTGGTGAAGGTTAATTAAAGAAACCTTCAGGGGAAATACTAGATGTTAAGCAACTCATCATCACCGCCCATGCTATTATGTTGTCTTTAGATATGCCAATGCCTAATTCTCACTCAGATATACATTACATATGTGTACATATACAATAGAAATATAAACATTAAATGGTCAAATAAAAGCACTTCATAAGCATATGGTGTAAGAATGAACAATATAGAGAGTAACAACCTTCCAAGCTGGTTTTGTGCTGTCCATTTTGTTCCCATCTGTCTTTCCATCTCTTCCCTGGCGCACCATGGCAAGCTGTGGATGATACAATGAACAAACATCCTCTGATGAATATAAACAAGAAAATGCCTGTATTAGGTAGGTTAGGTTCAGTCAGATAACTTTAAATATTACGTTCCATGAAATAAATAAGAGTGATGGTGTAAAAGGTTAAGGGAAGCAGTAAATACTATTTAGGATTAAGGCATAACAGACATGAAACAACAATTTTCAGAAGCCACTGCACCATGAAATGTGATTTCTGCACCTGATTCCCATTTCCATTTGACTTGCGCTGGTACAGCCCTTACCTTGCACTACATCTCTCTTTGTCTTTTTGTGGTTGTTGATGTTTCATGTTCATGTTTAGGTTGAGGCTCAGGATGGTTTTCTTTATGCACTTTGTGATTTTATGTCTTTTGGTGTTTTTTTATGTTTGCACCTTAAGATTAATATCTGCACTTCCACCTTTCACCTTTTCTTCTGTAACGTGACAAAATACATGTTGCGGTAAACAAAGAAAGAGAGGGAGAGAGAGAGAAAGGAAGGAGAAAGAATAACTGAGTATATCTAATAACAGAAATGTGATGGAAAAAGCCTGTGAGCATTCATCTTTCTTTTTTTCTTTCTGTCTCTCTGTCTGCATCTTTCTTTCTTTCTTTCTTTCTTTCTTGCTTTCTCTCTGTCTGTCTGTCTGTCTGTCTGTTTGTCTGCATCTTTTTGTCTGTCTGTCTGTCTGTCTGCATCTTTCTTTCTTTCTTTCTTTCTGTCTGTCTGTCTGTCTGTCTGTCTGTCTGTCTGTCTGTCTGCAACCTTTTTTCTTTCTTTCTTTCTTTCTTTTTTTCTTTCTTTCTTTCTCTCTGTCTGTCTGTCTGTCTGTATTTCTGCGTCTATCTTTCTTTTTTTGAAATAATGAACAGAAACACTTGATAATGTTGTAATTTGGATGGATAGATGGATGGATGGATGGATGGATGGATAGATGGATGGATGAATATCTATATCAGCTATCATTTTATAGGCTGTTTTGTGGCAGTTAATGCTCAGCATTAGTGAAGCTGAAGAAGAAAACAAGTGCAACAGCCAGGTTTCTTGGTGGAGGTGTCCTTGATCATTTCACTACCATTAGATTATAACTAGTGAATGAATTTGGGCACATATAACTGTTCAGTGTGGCTCGCTAATGAATTTCCCCAATGTAAGTGCTTTCAAACTGACTGAAGAAAGAAGGACAGAAAGCAAGGACAGGAATGAGAAAAGGACAGGAAGCTATGAGATGTTAAGCACTAGAGGATGAGTGAAGGGGAGGCTGTACAAGAGAAAGCAAAAAAACACATGAAGGTGAGGAAGATTTAGAGAGAGTATGACAAGATAAAAAAGGAAAGAAGTAAAGTGAAAACATGAAATGAGAAAGAATGGCAAAGACAGGAAGTGAAAAAAAGCATATGAGAAAACAGTTTAAGGAGAGAAATAATGAGAAAGGGCGAGATAGAGCTCAGAAAATAAATGAGAGAAGAACAGTGAGTAAAAGGTGACATAGAAAGGAGTAGCCAAGGGAAAGTAAAAAAAAAAATAAATAAATAAATAAAATAAAAAATGAAGAAGGAGAGAAAACATGCTGTATGAGAGAATAGGAATGAAAGCGTTGCAGCTACGCATAAAATACAAGGGAGAAGAGCGAAAAAGAGATTTAGAAAAAAATTTAATTGCTTAATGAATACTTGATGTATTTATTTTCTTTTGGAAATTACAACTAACATTATTAGTTTATTTTTCTTCTTTTTCTACTTCTTTTTCTGTTTGGTCTGTCTCTAAAATAAAAGTGTAAACCAAACCTCACTAAAAAAGTAGCATTTATTATGTATTTACTTCTGCATCGTCTGTAACGTAATGCATAGTCTATGTTAATGACTCTGCTGAATTGCAGGTTTTGACCCAGATACCCAATTACATACAAATGGAAAAACCCAAATGTAATTCAAGGAGAATTCTTAGAAAGACAGAAAACTGAAAATAAACTTACATTATTTATTTTTTTATTTTTTTATTTTATTTTTATTTTTTTTTTATAAAAAAGCACAAAATAAAAATGTGAAATTCTGTAAAATAACAGGGAAAAACCATAGTGTCTATTGTTTGTTTTATGTACAGTAGTTTTATGCTAATCTGTACTATTCAGCAAATTTGCAGCATGCGAACAATGCATACAGTTCAATGAAATGCAAGCAATACATCATATGCAAACAGTGCATCCATTTTTCAGAATGAAAACACTGCATCTCTAAAATGCGAACACTGCTCTCGATAATCAGAGTATATAAATTTTTTAGCAAACAGCTGTATAAAATTTTTGTGTGTGTGTGTGTGTGTGTGTAAAATTAGAGCTAAAATTCTACTGAATCTCTTAATAGCGCTAAGCGCTGAGCACAGCTTTTAACTTTACTCGTGTTCGACACACGAACTGACGAGGGCTTTGGTTGATTGCGTGCTGTGATGACACCACATGACAATCTTGGCCCAACATCTGTGATCATTTGAAAGCATTTTGAAAAGGCCCTCTGAAAGTAGCAGAGTCTGCGTTAGCTTCTGATCGCCAAATTGCTTATTCCTGGAGGGAATGGACAACGACACAGAAATGAAACCATAAATCAGATGAAGCTACAAGAAAGCACCTCTTGCGTGCCTCGGTGTGCAATTTTTTCCCATCTAAAACAGATTTTTCAGTTTACAAGCGACAGTTTATTGTAGATGTAAGCTGCTAAACTGAGCCCCCCGAAGCACAGACTGGGCCAAAGGACAGAGCTGGAGAATGTGTTTTGGATTTCTGACAAAAACAAGAAAAATAAACTTGTTTTTTTATACACAAAGTATATATAACCTTAAGAACATCAGTTATTATTATCTGAGCTCAGGTGTTTTTCATGTCCCGTGTCCAGTATATAACGGATGTTGGACGTTTTCTAGGAGACTAGCATACATCAGTATTTACACACATACCTCCTGATTGCTGGCTGTCAGTTGGCCCTCTAGTGTCGTCACTCTCTCCAGGGCCACGCGTAGTCGCTCCCTCACCTACATCAACACAGCAAAACACAATCACCCAGTGACTAAACTTTGACCCGGTATCTTAATTCATACCCACACAATTTCAGCAGCATTTTCTATCATCACGGTAAGAAACTTGTTAAGTGATCTGAGGCTGCTAAAGGCTTGGAAATGAAAGTTTTGACATTTAAATTATTACAGTACACAATACACTGCACTATAATATCCTACATATTTTGCTTTGTTTTGGCACATAGTTCATTTCACTTGATGTCTAAAAAGTGTCATTAGCATCTTCAAAAGATACAATTAAGGTCTCTTCCAGAAGAAGAAAAAAAAGCTTTCTTTTCTAACTTAATTCTCTCCCAACAGAGTTTAGACTGATGGTATTCTGAGTTGGTGACCTAATCAACCAGTGTCAGAATGTATTTATTGACAGATGCTTTAAAACCTTTAGATTTTGGTGTAAATGGTATGAATTAAAGAAGGAGAAATTAAAAGAATTTTAAACAGAATGCACAGTGAGGCCAAAAAAGCAGTGTAGTATCTGACATACTAAACTAGTCATAGTCTAAACTAGCGGCGTGCAATTGGACAATGATATGAAACCCCTGGCTCTGGAAACACGCCTTTTTACAGTTCTGGTCACAGTAAAGTTCACGATAATACCTTGCAAGCATTTTTATTTTATCTTAAAGTGCAACAAGTATAATTGTGGGAGGAATTCTTTCAGGAACAGGTGGGAATAGGATTAAAAACAGTCCCATGCACAGCTCTCTAACAGAAGACAAACATCCATGAACTCTTTTTAGACCATAAAATGGAATTTCCACTGTTCAGCATTAAAGTTATTTACCACATAAATAATACCACATTTCTCAGTTTGGGTAATGGCTCAAATGACACTCCTGGTAACACATTACGCAAGGGCTTTAAGAATTTGCAGTTTTTTCCTCCCAGCAGGAGGAAACCTGGTACACCTTACATTTCCCATCACTTTGTTCACCAGCAGCTAAACACAGAGATACAATACTCTACACACAGAAACCCAACTGTATTCTCACCATTTTTACAACAGAGTTGCAGCAAAAGAATTATTAAATTATTTATACTGATCGAATGTCCAATATGTCAATTTTCATTTCCCCGATGACACGGCAAAAATAATTAATGCTAAATCAAATAAAGGTAAAAAATTTACAAACTTGTGTAGTTTCTAAAGAACTATTTCATTCCAGACTTACAAAATACATTCAGCCTTTTTAAATACTCTGCCTGGATGCCCTATCCATATACTTCACTGTAATTTCGACTGCCCCGCCTAGTTCATAGTTCAGCAATAGTGAATATTTTAGACACCTTGTCTATACAACAATAGCTACAATAGAAAAATATGAAAATCTGACACAAGGGTTGTTAGGAGTTTTCAATGAGCCCAAGAAAACATCATGTTTCCCTAATTAGAGCGTCTCTAAATAGGAAGCTTTTATGAAAAATTAATAAATAAAATAAGATAAGAGAGGAGGAACTGTAGTGATGTCATACCTTCTCATCCAGGGCTTTGTGGTGCTCGAAAAGAGATTTAAGAGCCTTAAGCACTTCCACTTCACTGGAGACTCCGGAGGGTGGCGGAGCCTGTCTTTTCACCACCGTCATCCTTAATGAGCGTTCGTGACGCGACACCAAGCACTCCAAATGCTCCAGGAGGAGCTACACACACACACACACACACACACACACACACACACACACAGTTTTACCATTCAAATAAACAGCATTCTACATTCATAAATGTGGCATTTAGTCCTGAAAAAATTGTTTATCCATTTGTAAATATTCTTTTAATTTTAATAAATGTAAAGTGTGGAAAGCAGAATCCAGCTCTCCTGTTGGCAATGTCTTTTACTGCTTCTTTTGTATATGCGTCCATATTTGTGAAGATCAAAATAGCTTGTCTATCCTCTTTCCGTATTGCTCACTCTATTCTATTGTTTATCCTGCGATTAATAATAGTCCTTTAAGTATTTTATTTGGTACTATTTGGAAATAGTACCATTTGATCCATGCAATGATTAAAACAAACTTTCAAAATACACTTTATGGACAAAAGATTCTTAAGTGCTTTTTGAACATCTCATTCCATATTTAGTTCCCATTTGCTGCTATAATGAGCTCCGCTCCTTTGGGAAGACGTTCCACTAGATTTTGGAGTGTGCTTGTGGCGATTTGTGCTGTGGAATAAGGTACTAATGTAGGTGAGGTGAGGAGGCCTGGGTGCAGTCAGCATTCTTATTCATCCCAAATGTGTTCAATATGGTTGAGGTCAAAGTTCTGCAGCAAGCCATACTATAGAACCTCCTATTGCAGCTCTATAGCAAAACCTTCCACTCCAACCCTTGTAAAACATATCTTCATTAAGTTTTCTTTGCGCAGAGGGGCATTGTCAAGCTGGAACAGATTTGGGTCTTCTAGTTTAAATGAAGGGGGAAATGAAATGTTTACCAAATCCAAAGACATCATACTGTATACAATTTTGTACATTCAATGTCAAACAGTATACCTGAAAAAGTCTGATGTCCCAATACGTTTGTCCATATAGTGTAGGTGCTTATATCCTGATTGTTTGCTTTATCTAACTACAGTTGCCAGACCTTGAAACTATTTTTTCTTCTAGTAAGTCACAGCGCAGCCTAACAGAGTATTTACAGGCATATAATTTTATCGCCTCAGCTTCTAACTGACATGCGATGGTTTAGTCTGACTGATACTTCCACCCAAGGTTCAAGGCCTTAATCTTGAGCTCAAATTATACAATTCATTAAATGTTAAACACAGGCTCTGACTTTGACAGTCTCCCTCCCCCACGCACACACAAACACACACCCTGGTGTTGTTCCTTTCTGCTTTAAGCTCAGAGATTTCCTCCTCTTTCTCCAAGAGTTGCTCCCGGCATGCACTTAGCTCCTTCGTTAGTGATGTAAACTCCTGCGTAAAGAGAGAGAGAGAGAGAGAGAGAGAGAGAGAGAGAGAGAGAGAGAGAGATTTTGACAGTAAGATTCTGTTCATGAAACACATAAATAACTACATGCATGTTGATAAACCACCATTTGAATACTCTGCTTGATCCCCAAGCACTGATAACTCATTCAACCCATACTGCATCTCCTGAACTCTGGCATATCATTTTTAGTGATGTAATTAATTTCATTCACTTACATTTCCATGCACTCAAAAAGTAAGATTGTGAGTCCTTTAAAAAACATAAGAATCTAAGTTTCAGCAAAAATATATTCAACAACACGTCATCCATTTGTTTTAAGTCAATCACGTTACCCACCAAAAAACTGTACTTATCTATTGCAATTCCAATAAAGTCTGCCTCTTTATAGGGGCATGATTATGTAGGCTGTATTCTCTTCGAAAGGGATCAATTGGAATTCAAAGAAATCTATTCTGGCTGATCGCTCATCCTAGAATGTCCTATTTGAAAGTGAAAAACGGTACCCAGATCACAGTAATTTGGCATTGTCAATGGTGTCAGACAGTCTTATAAGAATAATTCTGAAACTGCTGAGCTGCTCTTTCTGCTGAGTTTCACACACAGCAAATCTCTTGAGTTTTCAGCGAATGGTGTCAAAAACAATAACACATCCAAGCGGCTGTTCTGTATCTCAAATCATCCTTCCTACAACAATGAGCTGAAAAACATGTCAGAATGCATTGCTAACCTTTGACATGTGGATTTCTTTCCCTGAACTTCAGCTCTCCAGTTTAAGTGGTCTATGCTCCATTGTGGCCTTACATTCCTGTTTATGACTGATGAGAGTCAAACCCAGACTGTTACTGTCTTAACTTTTCAGGTCAGTGAAAAAATATAATTGAACATGTGATTGTTTTCAATAACATTACTTTGTGACATTTACACATACTTTAAGTTCATTCAGCAATAGCAGTTACTGACCCATACACTGCAATTAATTCCAAATAGCTCAGTCTTGGCTTGCAGTTTTCCATCTCAGTCACCCTTCATGTTCTGGTCACTGCTTTACAAGATTCACTTCAAAACCTAATCTTAATTACTGGCATCATACATAGGTGTGTGAAAACAAAAACATAAAAAAGCAACAAATTACAAATATATAGAAAGGCATTAGAAAAAAGCATATACAGAACAGCTATTTATTTGACATAATTCTCCAAAGGAGAAGGTCCCCAATGCCTTATGGGGGGTCCCAGATCCCCCAGCCCCCCTTCAATTCGAGCACTGTGTACATATCAGACGTGACATTGTTTTTTTTAATTATTGCATTATTAAACTATAATTATTTTGTAGCATATGCAAATCTAAAGACTTTACATTGACAGCACGGGATACAGAGGTCTTTACATGGTTTTCCTAAATAAATGTATGGTGTTAAGTGGTGCTGCTAATTAAGATGAGGTTTTGAATTGAATCTTGTATATATCTTGTAATACATATCGGAGACATTTCATTACAGATGTGCATGGAGAACCTAACGCTGTGGATTTGACTTTGCGTGCTATTTTTAGAAACTGTTCGGATACGGTTTTTGCTCCAGGCTATTATAAAATGAAATATGTTCAAGCAAAATATATCTTTCTAAAGTGGTGGATCCATAGGAAAAAAAAAAAACACCTACAAGGCAGGTGTAAAACAAAAACCCAGTAGAAAGAAATTAAGGATGCATATACACAAGGTTTAAATCTGTTTCTTTTCCTGTCTGGTAAATTTCCATATAGACGACACTGTGTTGTCACAATGTCTTCATTTCTCTATAATTAACTCTAAGGTAACAGTCCAAGGTCAACGTTAATGTCACATGTCACTGCTGTGTACATTTTTACACACTCAACAGTTACAGCGGAAAAAAGGCTGTGGAACGTTTTTTACACTGTGTTGTGTTGTGTTAGCTCGCTAAATTGATGATGGCGGAAAAGAAGACAGTGAGGGAGAAGAAAAATGGAAAATAGGTCAGTGCATTCATTTGATGTCAAGGGGCAGTTAAGGGAAAGAAGTCAGTTTGAGTGCAAGAGCAGATGTTGATACTAATTATCGTTCTCCATATTTGCCTTAAACATATGCTAAGTTTCATATTTTCTTTAAAATGTGTCACAAATCAGACTCATGTGGGTTGAATGCAAACACAGTTTCTTATCAGAAAGGTCACAGGAAAGACAGAAAACCAGTTACAAAGGTGGGCACAAGCAATAGTACTGAGGCAGAAACAAAAACAGAAAATGCAAAAGAACACAGTGACAAAATAAAAATTTATGAAATGTATTAGAATAGCAAAAGCAATGGAACATACAAATGGGCTCGGTGGATAATTCAAGAAGAGTCAAAAGAAGGCAATATTCAACCAGGTGGAAAACAGATATTCAAGGCAAACAGGGTCGAGATCAAGAAAACAGGCACAGTCAAAATACCATAAATCCATAGCTTAAATCCATAGCATTATGAACCTATGGATCCTAACATATACCTTGTGAATAGGAACTAAAACAAAGGCTCTTATCAATCGAAAAGAAAACACACCACTTATAACTAAATAATACCTATAAATAATGCATATAATGCAGCCTGATTTGCTTGATTTACCAACCTAAAGTTATAAAATTATCAATAACCGCACATCCTGAGTTGTTTCATTTTTCTTTGAACCACAGCAATTTGCCAAAGATAACAGTTTTAATTTGATTAATTTAACAATACATTTCTAACCATTCATAGGTACTTTTACTGCTACATTCGACCCACTTTTCATTATCAAGTATAAACCTCTGTAACAAGTATAAACACCAAAATTGCAGGTTATTATGTTCCTGGGAAGCCACAATGTGCAAGTTCACTACGCTTCAATGTGCTTCAATACGAACAAAAGAAACCAGCACATGAATGTTATTTCCAGGTAACAGTTGAACAAATGAACAAGCCATTCATTCAATTCAGATGTGGGAAATTTGCAAAGCTTTAGGTTTGCTATGTGTAATGCGATGAATAGAATAGCGTTAACTGAAAGTAGATTGATAGATCACTACAATTAAACACTCATTTATCAATATACAGTACACATGAGACTAACCATGATGTAATGACTATGCCATAAGGGGTGCGTGCTTGTTATGCATGTGCTAAACATTATATTTGAAAAGTGAAAAGGGAATTTTGGCACAAAACTATGGCATTGCTTGTTATTTGACAGTAGTGTTTTATAGGGCAACATTTATCAGCATTTAGTTTCAGGATCAATGTAATTTTTTTTTGTAATTCCTCACAGTGAGCAGCCATTTACTGAGTAAAATCTATTAGTTAATTTAATACAGGGGTTGTCATGAAACTGACACACACACACACACACACAATTCAGGATTTGGACTTAATATAATCTGTTTTGGCGACTAAAGTACCCAATTGTTACTCATGTTGTCTTAGCTCTGGATGTTAATTGTATAATTAGTACCACATGTGTCCCATTACTCCTGGTTGTAAAGCCTGTTCTTGAGTTTTGCAACTTGGTGTTAAATGTTAATGAGCTCTTTATGTCTCAAGTTCCAGAGCAAGACTCTTTTGAGCTGATTGTACAAGGGGAACATTTTGCAAAAGTTTAGCCATTTGATCTTCAGGGGATAAGCTTTAATTGTTTGCTTTTTTTTGGAACCTTGAGTGCAACCTTTTGTTTCTTGCTTCTTGCATTTTATTTTCCACATTTGCATTTTTATACTTTGAAGGCCATCTATACAGTTGGGTTTATCCCCTCTCCTGATAGACTACCTAGCTAAAGTCTCATCCCTGACAGGCACCCACTACATCCTAGACTAAGTAACCACCAGGGTAAGTTCCTTCCAATTCTAAACCATTAGACTCTTTCCTAATTGAAAAATGCAACCCTTTTTCCATCCACAAAGAAAGTTTGAACTCTTATAAGGCGAGCTATCACATCAAAGTAACTCCAAAAGGCTTTCTAGTGTGCGGTGGATTTCATATGTTGCACCTCCAAGAGATAAAAATTGGCGACGGGAAATTCTGAGGTGGCATTACGCAGCTTTACGGCTCAGCCTGAGCTCCAACAACTTGAAAGATTTCTCTCTGTGTGTTCTCTAAAAGCTGTGGGATTAAGGAATGAAGGCAGTATAAATCAACGAAAAAGAGTGCAGTCTAAGGGTAGGAGATTTGGTTACACTCTGCATCTGGAAAGTCACTTAGTCCAAAAAAAAAAAAATGGTACTTTTATAAAATTGTATAAAAAATATGAATTTTACTTTTACAATGTCAACTTATTTCATAGCATAAAATGACAAATTAATTTTATAGATCCTCAAAATACTAGTAAATAAGGTAATTAAATACAACTAATGGTACAATGGTAATGGTCGCTATTGGCAAACACATTTAGCTAGAAAATCAAAAACAAGCAGGAATGGAAATAAGAATTAAATGAACCTTTTTACTCATATATCAAACAATTAAAAAGCTACATTTGTTTACTACATGGACAAAATTATTTGGACATCTGACTTTTCCTGACGTATGTGGTTCTTCCTCAAAATAATACCACAAAGTTGTAGGCAACAACATTTGAAAAAAGGATGTCTTTATATGCAATAAATATTTCCTTCACTTGAACAAGGAGACCCAAACCTGTTCCAGCATGGAAATAACCCTGTGCAGCAAAGCGAGCTCCGTTGTAGTTGGAGTGGAAGATCTTGAGTGGACTGCTATAAAGCTCTGACCTCCCCCCTATTGAACACCGTTGGGATGAATTGGAATGCTGACTGCACCCCAGGCCTCCTCATTCAACATCAGTACCTGACTTTACTAACACCCATGTGGCTAAATGAGCACAAATCTCCACACACACACTCCAAAATCTAGAGGAACATATTCCTGGAAGAGTAGAGGTTATTATAACAGCAAATGCAGATGATCACAAACGTTTATCTAAATGTGTATATTTAAAAAAAATATATATATGTTTTGCTTTTGCTCCTTAATAAATGGCTTTCAATTACCATCACTATACAAATATATACCAGCAATATAGTGTAAGTCTTTATCATCTAGTAAAATTACTTTGATTCTCGTAACAGCCTTTGCTTTCTATTTAACAGTGTGTCTAAGTGACAGTTCTTTTGGATTCTAGACAATCAGAAAGAAGTACAAGTAAATAACAACCCTATAATAAGGATAATAATAGGATCATCACAAGTTAAATAGACTGGATGCTGGCAGAACAAACTAGAACAGTCTAGAAGTTTTGACAGCTCAATTAGGTCTACTTACAATCCATAGAAGGGGAAAAAAACAGCTTGGAGGATTCAAATTACATATTAGCTCCTTTGTAAATTTGAAGCTTTTCTCTACAAATGAGATGCACTTTGTTCCTGAGCACTATGCCTCAAAATAGGTAAAAAAAAAAAAAGATTATGGCATAAATTATGGCTGGTGCAGAAACTTCTGATCTCCTGAGCATTTCACGCACAACAGATTAAATAGCTTACACAGAATGATCCATAAGCATTGGTTATGTGTGCTAAAAAGCCATTTTCTTTAGCTGTCTAGTTTTAGTAACCCAAATACCCAGTCTTTACAACTGCAGGAAAGAACCTCAGAACGCACAACACACTGAAGCATGCCAAGATGGATAAACTACAACAGCAGAAGACAACACGGAGTTACTAAACAGGAATCTGAGATTTCAGTGGCATTCTCTAGGGACTATTGTGTGTAGAAATCCCAGGAGATCTGCATTTTCTAGCAGAAATATCGAACCAGTTCGTTCGGCACCAACATTCATGCCACAGTCAAAGCCACTGAGATCAAAATTTTTCCCTATTAATAATGTTTGAGGTAAATGTCAGCTGATGCTCCTGAT
This sequence comes from Silurus meridionalis, assembly GCF_014805685.1. Classification (NCBI taxonomy): domain Eukaryota; kingdom Metazoa; phylum Chordata; class Actinopteri; order Siluriformes; family Siluridae; genus Silurus; species Silurus meridionalis. The sequence continues at coordinate 11,959,847 of NC_060902.1, forward strand.
GTTTGTTCATTTATTTTATCTATATACTGTACACACACTCACCAACCACTCACTTTAATAGGAACATATAGATCTAAATCTATATCTTACTTTTGGTACTGCTTAGTTGCATATTTTATACACACTGCAAATGGTTTTAATATCTGTTGTCCAGGAGGCTTGATGAAAGCGTTTTCATTTTCTCCTGAAAGATTATTGTATTTTGCATGATAGCCAAGGGCGAGAAAAGAAGGCAACAGTATAAAGTCTGCAAAGGACACAACAGTATAAAATCTAATCATATATTTAAACCTCTGGTATGATTTAGAATGGCTACATCTCTGAAGAAACTGTATTGAACAAAACACAATTAAGAGCTTTGCTCGAAGAAAATAATCAATGGCTGGGTGGCTTCCATGGTGCAAAATATTACTGCAAAGTTTGTTTACCACAGCCTGACTTGTTTTATTCTTATAGCACAAATTATGGCCGATGGTGTAAAAGTAAGACACAACAAGGTGGTGAACCCAATGGCAAAGACAATCTTAAAGAAAGGTAAAAGTGCCAAAACATTTTATAAAAATTACCTCTTGTGGTCAAAATGACTAGTCCAGAATTCTGCCATATTTAAAGTGTTTATAGTGAGGGATGTGCAGTATTTATGACACATGTATTTCAAATACAAAATAGGATTTTGAGAGGGTTGATGAAAATGGCTTCATATTCTGTATGTCTCTAGTGTTTTTTATTTTTGTAGTACTGTAAAATACTTTGCAAGAAGTCTACATCAAGACATCATAAAAATGCAGCCTCTGATTGGTGCCTACTCAGGAGTTTGCCCTGACTTGTTGAGATCAGAACAGGAAAGTTATCCATATGAAAGATGGTCAAGGTAAGAAACATGCAGGCTGCCAGCTTTCAAATAGATATTCTGTTTCCTCTTGAGTCTGGTTCATCTAAGGTTTCTTCCTTAGGCCATCTCAGGAAGTTTTTCCTTGTCACAGTCGCCACTGGCTCGCTCATCAAGGTCAAACTTACAGTTATAAAGAAAAATCGTATTCATTCTTTATTGCCGCATTATCTGTTTGAAGCTGCTTTGAGACAATGTCCATTGTTAAAAGTGCTATACAAATAAAAATTTAAGTGGCTGTTTAGTAGGATCATGATTTTGCATACCATTCATGAATGACTGCCTGACACATAATATATTATTATATTATTGATTACAACCAGATAAATAATTAGTTAGAAACTAGTTGCTATGAATGCAGGTGGCATCAGTTGTTTTCTTATGAATGACTTGTTTGTCATTGAGTCAGTGTTGCTGATGCAAAGTAGCCATTCAATATCAAACACCAAATAACTACTGTAATTTCCAGACTATAAAGCGCACCCATATATAAGCCTGAATTTAACAACTGAAACTAGTTTGAAACTAATGAACTTTACACAGGCTTTAATGAAAGACAGTGTCTGTTACACGGGTGAAATATGTTGCGCTTCCTTTAGGAGCATAGCGGTATTTTGGGAATTGCCTGCTGCCGCATTTTTCCGCTATTACTGCATGTGTGCAAGACTGAGGAATATGTCCTTATTATTTTCTGATGCTCATTTCTAAGTTTCTTTGACTAACCCTGATGCTGTTGCCAAGAAAAATTAAAAAGCATGAGTTTTGGAAACCTGTCTGTGCTTATATGATTTCTGTTGTAACTGGAGTTAGCGAGCTCTCCCATGACCCAGACTCAACGCGCTACAACGGCTTGTATCTAAACAGTAGCCTACCAAGAAAGTCATTGTTCACTGTCTTCCTCCTTCCTTTCACAACAATTTCTCTCGGGAGTTTATCTTTTGGCATCGTCGTGTGTTTTAAAAAAAAAGGTTTTTCTCCCGATGTCGTGCAGCTCAGAACACAGGTGAGGTGCGTTTTTTATTTCCGTTCGGAAATTTCATTGGTCTAATGTTATGGGGTTCAGTTTTTTGGCTTGAAGTTTGTGAAACCGGGAAAAACCCAGGAAAAATTCATAAATAAGCGCTTCGTTGTTTAAGCCACGGGGTTCAAAACGTGTGAAAAAAGTAGCGGCTTATAGTCCGAAAAATACAGTAAATTAGGATAAATGTATGTCAGTCGCAAACTGTTAAACATTTAACTGTTGGTTACTTTAAAACTAACCTTCATCTGAGAGATTACAGGGATTATGTATGTGAATATTTGATCTGTTAACTGGTTGCAGTTGGAGGAACAGATCAAATGATCAATACATTTTTTGTATTTTTAAAATACAAAAATACAGTAGTTTATTTTGATACATGGTGTGGCTGCTGTATTTTGAAGTTTGATACACTTAAAGTTCATTTATTTGGAATATTTTTTTAAATACATTTACAAGGTATTAACGCAAATTTATTTTAACAGAACACATTTTATTAGCACACATTCTGTTTGACCATTTTTATTCAAAATATCAATAAATAAATACAAAGAGCTGAAATTAAAACCTTCAACATTTATTCACAATGTGATATATATGGATATATGTATATGTATATGGATATATGTATATGTATGTATGTATATATATGTATGTGTATATATATATATATATATATATATATATATATATATATATATATATATTTTTTTTTTTTTTTTTAATCACTAAACATTTGCTTCACTGATTCACCTTTAAATCAAGTCTCAAATCAAGCACCAAAAAATATTATGATGCACACATCCGGCAATTAAAACCGTCTGTCTGAAAACATAGCAAAATTTCCGTTTGGTGTCCTGGTGAGGTACATGTTCACTTGGGTTTCACTAATAATAAACATGGATTTGCATAAAGAATCCATATATGCCCATGCCCATGTTGATTAGAGTATTAAAAACTTGAAAAGTATTAATTTAAGGTACATTAAGAACAAATAAAAATGTGTGATTAAGTTGTGATTAATCGTGAATAAATATGTTCATCGATTGACAGCCCTAATTTTGATGTATCTTTGCCCAACCCTGTTTATAGTTACAGTACATTAGATGTGGTGTATGTCCAAAACACTGGTGAACATTGAGGAAGTAAATGTAATTCGTTACTGTATTTAAGCAGTTTTTGGTATATCTGTACTGAAGTATTTCCACGTGGGGAGACTTTTACTTTAACTTCACTACAAGTCAAATATCTTACTTTTTACTCAACTACATTTTGTGAAATCAGTCATTCCTTTTTATTTATGAGTGGATAAAAACTTAACTGGTCAAACATACAGCAAGCCACCAATCAGGGTAAAGCGCACGCTCTGTTTTAAACTTGTCTTGATCGCCGCTTTGTGGTATTTACGTAACATCAATATACAGTTCAGCGTCAGTTCAGCAGAAAACAGTATATTTTTAGAGTAATAATGATAAAAGAAACTCCAGACTCGAACTCGCCAAAGTGCCTGTGTGATTTTTTTTTTTTTTTTAGAAGCAGTTGTAAAGAGGTTTGGGCTCATGATAAATTTCATATAAATCAATTAATGCTGAATTGGTGTCTTTTCTTGTGACAAAAATGACAATAGGAACCTTATAGCCATAATAAATTATAGTACTTTGTATACTTAAATATGTTTAAAGGCAAATACTTTTGTTCTTTTACTCAAGTGGAAGTTTAAAGGGAGCACCTTTACTTTTATTGGAGTAATATTTTTTGAGTGTAGCTCTACTTTAACTGAACTACATGGTAGGTGTATTTCGTCCACAACTGCTCCAGAGTCAAGCATAAGAATTGCAGCTTGTCATGTGACTGACAAAACGAAAGTACAAAATCCTTTATAATAAAGACGTTCCTGTGGCGGTGAACATCCTGCGTCACAGCCAGAACTCCTGTCAGAAATGTGGTGTTACTGATGTGGTGTTATGTGGTAATATGTGGTGATACTGTCATTTGCACTGCCATGCACTCCCACACTTTATGTACATTACTGGTCTGTATCCCTATTTAATACCCACACTGTCTATACTGTCTCATATTGTCTGTATGTCTGTATTGTCTTGTATAGTCTGTTTTTGTCTTGTTGTGTCTGTTTTGTCATGTATAGGTTTTTATTTATGTCTGTACTTTTGAGAGTAACAAACAGCTGGAACCAAATTCCTTGTGTGTGTCAACACACTTGGCCAATAAACCTGATTCTGATTCTGATTCTGATTCTGATTAGTTCAACAGCACTTTTGTTCATAATATATTCTTATAAATAAATCTTGTGCCGTTTCTTCACCATGACATCACAACCAGAATTGAACATGAAATTTAACTTGTGCACTTTCTGGGCTTAGACTAAATTAACAGATTATCGATTGCTCTCTCTTGGACAATTCTCTCCTGGTATCAGGTTTGATTAGAGTTACACTGTCAGATAGACAAAGAAGGGCAAGCAAGTCGAAGACAGCTGTGCTTACAAAACTGGAGACATACAAGGGCACTGATAAGCAGAGCGAGGCAAAATTAGATCCAAAGGGCATCTCAACATTAAAACGCTTCCTGCTTCATATATTATTTACTTAATTATTATTTATTTAATAATTTTATATATATATATATATATATATATATATATATATATATATATATATATATATACACAATTTAAGGAAGCAAAGGAGACTGGATGGTCACAATGCCAACCTCACAGCTTATGGGATTTGAACCTGAGCTCAGGTTCATTGTGTATGTAGAGTTTCGAATTGTCTCTCTGTGTTTGAACAGTTTCTTCTGGTTTCCCTCCTTCAACAAGGACTGTATATACAGTGGTGTGGAAAAAAAATATTTTTTTTTCCATGTTTGTCACACTTTAATGTTTTAGATCATCAAACTAATTTAAATATAAGTGAAAGTTAACACAAGTGAACACAACATGCAGTTTTTAAATAAAGGTTTTTTATTATTGAGGAAAAACAAAATCCAAAACTACATGGTCTTTGTGAAAAGTGTTTTAAAACTGTGCTTTATCACACCTGAGTTCAATTTCTCTAGCCACACCCAGGGCTGATCACTGCCACACCTGTTCGCAATCGAAAAGTCTCTTAAATAGGACCTTCCTGACAAAGAAAAGTAGACCAAATAATCCTCAAAAGCTAGACAGTATGCTGAGATCCAATCCAATCCAATCTTTTAATCACTAGCCTGAAGACCTAACCATTGTTCAAACGTTAAAATAAATAAAAGACTACTACAAAGAAACTACCAAAATCCACTACATGGCAATATGTTGCTGATGGTAAATTTAATAATAACTTTAATTAAATGTGTGTCAAAATATATGTCTGGAAACATGCTTCAGGCTCCTAGGTTTGATCATGAGTTCAGGTTGCAGCCTGTTTGAAGCTTCTGTGGGTGTTTTCCCCATGCTCATGTAAGTTTCCTCTGGGTATTCTGCATTTCTGTCAATTAAAAGGTTGTCCAATAATTATTATTATATATTATATTTTATTAAAGAAAACATTTAATAAGGTGTATGAAGTCAAGATGTGGTGCAAGAGACACTTGGTAATCGTGTATTTTATGAAATTAACATCTTTGATCTCTCCTTGGATGTTCACAAAGAAAGAACTTGCACAAACATACATTTATTGCCCATTCCCAATTTTCTGCCATTGATAACTAAGACAATAATAAAAGAAAACACAGACATATGGATACACTCTCAAAGCGTTTGCATCAAGTTAATCTGATGGGCATCAGCATATTTCTCGAACTTGTTCTGCCACATTTTTCAGCCTTGCACCACAACACATGGGCTGGATTTGCATGCCAGCTCATTTTGATACAGTGTGACCCTGAAATGCGAGGGGGAGAGAGAGAGAGAGAGAGAGAGAGAGAAATCTGAACATGGGCACCTGCCAAAATGTTCAAAATCACCCTTCATGTTTACTTTGTCCAAATCATGGTCAGGATGGATCCAGAGTCTATCCCACGAACACTGGTCATCAGTGATTCCTCACATTCCATAATCATTAATAAAATGTTATATTTAGGATCCCGAGTTCCATAACTGTAGTATTGCCAGTAAAAAATAAACTGTTAGCTTGCTTGGTCCCTACTGTATTTCCCTGATGTGTTCTTCAGTATTCAAATATTTAAACCCAAATACATAAATCAGAAGACCTAACCATAAAATGAATGTATCTAAAACCTGTATAAGAAAAAAACAGTCAAACCCAAAGCTAAAAGTTAAGCACATTAGCAACAACAACAAAAAAAAGGTTTAACTCACTAGCCAATGTAACAAGCTAAGTTATTAAACTTGACTAGCTTGCTAATTTGTAGTTAATGTACAATACCAAATAGCTAAGTAAGGTAACACACTAATTTACAAACATTAGCTGCGCAGCTAATGCAAATGCCAGACTACAGAATTGTGCTAAAACACAATTAAGTTATTGGAAAGACTGTAATGACACTTAATCCGCTTTAACTGCGAAACATATAAACATATAAATCCAACCGTGCAGGAGTTCAAACTCAGCAGCAGATTTGGCAAAGGGGAAAATGTGCCTGAACAGAAGCTAAGAGAATTATTTTATAACAACCAACAAAACTAAAATTTTATAAATACTATGTTACTGTACTTAAGTAGATTTTTTTTTTCTTTTGGTGTAAGTACGTTACTGTACTAGGTTCCCTGGTGGTCTCCAAATCGAAATCGAACATGCGGATCATGAATACAGATGATCTGCTGTGGCGACCCCTAATGGGAGAAGCCGAAAGAAAGTTAAAGTTAAATACTTTACTTCACAATTTATATTTTGGACAACTTTTTACTTTCAAAAAATTACTTTTTTTCACACAAATATCTGTACTTTCTACTTCTTACATTTTCAAAACAGGATCATTACTTTAGTTTTAATCTATTTGGTGAAATGTCTATTTTTCTTTTCACTGCGTGCTGTTTTCCCAGTTAGTTTACGAAGCTAACAGTGAACAAAACAGAAGGCAACAAGAAGTGTAGCTAACATGGATGAGACAGAGGGAGTCGGCGACGTAAACAGAGACATTCCTGATTATCACCTAATCATCATCATCTCTCTGCTTGTGCTCTATAAGGTGTATGTTCAGCCTGGATAAATTCATTAGGTAACAAAATTAGAAATTAGTTTTGTATTAATATATTTATTAGGGATGTCAAAATGAACGAGTTAATAACGTGTTAATGAAAATTAATTTTATTTTATTTTATCAGCATTAATTTCATAAACGTGTGATTAATGCAGCGCACATTTCTGTTTGACCATTTCTATTAAAAATATGAATTAATAAATATAGAAAAGGCGAAATTAAAACCTTAAGCGCAACATGCGTTTACTCACTGCCTCCTTTCTTTACTCAGATATAAAAATAAATAAATAAATACACCCAAAACAATTTTTTCATCATTAAACATTAGTTTTCTTGATTGTAAACATCAAGTCTCAAATCAGCGACAAACACAAACCCAGAGACATAAATATATGAATCGAAAAAGCTTTTAAATAAAAAAACGCAAACAAATATTTTCTGATTGTGTAATCCTTATGAAAGTTAGAAGAGGTATAGTTGCTTCATTAACCGTCCGTGTGGAAACATAGCAAAAGTTTCGTTTGGTGTCTTGATGATTTACGTAATTAAAACCCCATAATTACTTTAAAACATTTACAAGAATATTTTGTCTTCATGCTCTATTTTGAGTTTGGTTTCACTAATAATAAACATACATTTGCATAAAGCATCCATAGTTGTTCATGCCCATGTTGATCATAGTATTAAAAATGTGAAAAGTATTCATTTAAGGTACATTTAGGACCATGAGCATAGATTTGGACTATGATTAAAACAAACAGTTTGTTACAATCGCTTAGGCTTCAATTACCATTAACCCTTTTCCATTCAAACATGAATCAGTGAACAGCTGATAAGATCAAAAATTATAGGACTATAATGAATGGACATTCGGTGTCACCCAGATAAGGATGGGTTCCCTTTTGAGTCTGGTTCCTCTCAAGACTTTTACCTCGTTCCATCTTAATTCCTCACTTCCACTGTCACCACTGGCTTGCTCATAAGGAATACATACACATATAGGGACTAATATTTGATGCATAAATTTCTAGTCTCAATCTATTTAATTCTGTAAAGCTGAAGTGTTAGCAATCATACCATAGGCAAGGCCTATGACAAAAAGAACACCATGCCAATGATTTCTTATATTGCAGGGGTTTTGCTGCTTTGAAACTAGCAGGCATGGTCATGTGACTGGCCTCGTGAATTCTTTGAAATAATAGACTATTTAAGAGAAACATTTTATTCTGTTAGTGGGCAAATTGAAGCTTTGTTATCTCTCCACTAACACAATAAGTGGCCTTTAGTGGCCATCTCATCCTTAGATTTAAATCTCATTAAAAGACATTCGTAAGATTTTCAGAAAGCTGTTAAAACATTAATAAGTTGGAAGCATTTCCAGTAAGCAGGAAGTAAGTAAGAAACTTGTGAGCACCAACTACAAACATTTACTGACAGTTATATATAAGTTACATTCTTTTAATTGTTTAAAAAGTACAATTACTCTAGTATTTTATACCCCTGGGTGTACTTATAATAATATTGTGTGAACATGTAAGTTTGGTTAAATCTTTTGTTGCTCTATATATATATATATATATATATATATATATATATATATATATATATATTTGGTTCTCTCAGCACCTCTGTTGCTACATGAATGACGTATCGCAACAATAAAAGCGAACTGTACCTGTACCATTCTGAATTGCATAGCATCATTTTTTTCCCCATTACATCATATTGCATTTAATCGCATGGTGTTAAATCAAATCAAAATCGTATTGCATTACATCGCATCACATCGCAGCTACAGCTTCATATGTATCTTTAACGCAATGCACCAATATGCGAATCACATCAGCCTCAGTTATGTATATGCACATCCCTAATGTATACATACAATTTATACAGTATATGCCATTTTGTGCCACATGAATCGATCCAATCTAGATACACAAAAGAGCATAGAAAAAGAGCAGCAATAGTTGTGATCCTATTATACTTAAAAAAATATATATATACCATTGTCACCAGATTATAGAATATATAATATAATATATATATATAATAAAATATATAATCAGAATATATACAGAATATATACTCAGCTAAATAAAGTGGGGTTTTTAACAGGCACAAAGTATTTCATTTTTCCTCAGTTTAGTATGGATCATTTATCTCAGTAATAGTGCAGGATTTACACAACAGAGACTCTTCTGAGAGACCAAACAACCTCTGTGTATGAAATGAATGCATCACACACACACGCACACACACACACACACACACACACACACACACACACACACACACACCACTTAGCACCATACCAGGCTCTCACCAGAGACCGGCTTTGCTTTAATCAGCAATAAACCTACACACATGCAGGATATGATGAGGAACTGGAGGCCTGCCACTAGACTAAATATGGAACACACTAACCATGCATAGGGTCTGCATTATCATTAATATTTGTATTATTAATAATGTAATAAAAACATTAGCTTTTTCAAAAACTTGATGTGTGGTGATGCTGCAGTAGCAAAGCTGTGACTGACAGATGGTGCAGTGACAGCCAGAGCAGAGATGATTCACTTGTCAGCATTTAATCAGTACGTTTCTGGAGCAACTGAATCTCTTCACACACACTGCCTCTACATCCTGCCTCTCACTCTATGCATCATCACTAACGTCATATAGCTGAGAGGAAAATAAATTAAAACCTTGCTGAGAACTTTCTTACTTTGACTCCAGACTACGGTTGCATTAATAGCACTTTCAGTGTAATGAGGCACATGGAAAGATATTATATCTTATACATTTTCTGTATTTTGGTGGAAAATTGTGGAAAACCAGCTTGTGATGCTACACAGAAATCGATAATATATTGATTTATATTACACTTCTTTACCACATTTTATTACCATCACCGGCTGATTGCTAGGGCCTGAATAGAGTATAAATTCTTATCATTATATTTTGTAGACCTTTGCTTTATTTAATTTTTAGCCTGGAAAATGAAAAGTCTGAAGATCTTGAAGATCTTTCCCTATCCGAAAACATACAGTTTTACTTCTGCCTGTTAGAAAATGCTGACAGAGGACATTCTTTCCAAAAATAAAAAGCTAAATAATAATTTCAAAGAAAACTTTCTCATCCATAGTTACTTAAGTTTTTTTTTTGTCCATACACGTCCCTGAATAAATACTACACAAGTAAGAACATGAAAAAGTGCGCATTAATATAAACCTTTGCAGCTGGATTTACTGCCATATTTGCGGATATAGAAAAATGCTCAATATTTTTTTCATTAATACGAATTTACTATTGCTGTAGTAAATGACATCCTATACATTTATCAGAATGAATGAGCACTTCCCCGGCTTCACCTTAGCTCACCTTTTCCATAGTCCACCTAGTCCAGGGGCGGCCAACCAGTCTGAGACCGAGAGCCACATTTTTTAATGAGTTACCGCAAAGAGCCACATCATACACATGATGGGCACACATGAACATCACCCATCCCTTCCTCTTACACACACACACACACACACACACACACACACACACACACACACACACACCTCTGCTCAGCCAGATTTATTGTCAATGTCACACACCAACATAATGACAGAAATTGACTCCTACAGTTTTAAGACCACAGGCCAGTCATTTTCAACAATGAACACTGCACTGCCTCACACACACAAACTCTTAGTTTAACCAAGTCCACAAACAAAAATATAATAATTTACAATAGCGTTTTTCTTTTACTATGCATGTTACTTAGTGGGACTTTTGGCATTCCTTGCCCTGAACAATCCCCTTCAAATCTGCCTCGTATTCCGTTGTTGCCACTCGAAGCAATTCTTTCACATGGGTGTCAGTCAGAACAGATCGATGCTTTGATTTCACGTGTTTCAGGGTAGAAAACAGACTGTTTGTGGTTTTTTTTTATGTGCGTGTTCACTTCGCTTGAGTTCAATACGGTATTTTCGTCAAATGCGCATGTGCGTGAGATGAATATACCGCAAAGTTTCCCAGTACGGGTAGGGGCAAGATCGTTTAAGTCTTAAAAATACCGTATTGAACTCAAGCGAAGCGAACACACACATTAAAAAAAACACAAACACAAACTTCGATATGAACGTAAGAGCCGCATGAAACCAGCCAAAGAGCCGCATGCGGCTCGCGAGCCACGGGTTGGCCACCCCTGCCCTAGTCTATATGGACGATTTAACTTTACCAACGTGGACACACACACACACACACACACACACACACACACACACACACACACACACACACTCGTGTGTCTTTCCATCAGTGCTCCCACTTGAGGGTTACTAAGTCCATGGCCTTGACTGGTTGTTTTTGCAGGTTTCTTTGAGTTTGTGTTTTATTGGGTCACCCATTTTGGACTTTTCTTTTCCTTTCTTTTTTTTTTTAGTGTTTGTCTCACACTTTTTTGCTTGCTGGCCAACGATTTCCAATTCTGTGATTTTATTTTTGATTAATGATGTATACAATTCTATGGGTTACACTCAATATGGCTTCAGCTTCAGCTATATTACCCGAATCCCTACAAAACAGCTCATTATTTTTTGTTCTTCACTTGGCTGTACAGATTTTCTATTTCTATTTCCATATATGCACTGCACACTGGTTTCCAGTAGAAAAAAACATAATGAGCATTTTGCAGCACAAATCATCTATGACATAACATCTATTAAATGCAATCTTTAAAAAGTAGTTTTGTTTCTCACAGGTATTGGAAAATACATGAGACACAGTTCCTTGGCAAATTTTGCAATGTCTGTAAATGTACTAAGCACTGAATGTGTATTAAGAAAGTAAAAACTATAAAAGTAACCAGTTATCTGGCATGTTTAATAAAATGACGCACCTTGTGAGGCTACACTTGATAAATCGTTCATATTTTTACATGAGAATATGTTTATACGGTGAGATAAACATATTCTGTGTTTAGAAATAACCAACATTTTCATGCTTTATTCCTTGATAAAAAGAGCAATTCCAAAGTAAAACAGGGCATCTACTGAGAATCTTATATGTGGCTGGTTTGGAACTATTCCCTGTGGGACATCCCACTCCAAACTTAGACACAACCCTATTCGACTCAGCAAGACCTAACAAGCTAACACTATGTGACCAACACACCAACACAAAACCAAAGCAGAGATACATTTTTGTTCCCTTTTTTAATATCTTGTTCCTACCTGGTACATGTATGGCTTAACGTGTAGGCCATTTTGCAGGTGAATCTCCAAAGAAGGGTGGGTCATGTCGCAAGAAGCATAGCAGAACCTGGGTTGGACCAGCAGACAATGTGAGACAAGCAGGAGGGAGAGGAGGAGAGAGTGGAAAGAGAAAGCTTCTTTAAATCTCTGATGGATGACAGTAAGCTGAAGAATAAATGAGCTTCTCTGGCCAGCGGAGCAAAACTCAGCTGACTTGGAGCAGGACTAAGGTGCAGGGGAGAGAGAGAGAATGAGAGCAAGAGAGATGGGAGGGGAAGGAAGCAGTCAAGATGCAGAGAGAGTGTAAAGAAAAGCAAACTGTGTGTAAAAGCCAGAGATGAGAAAATTAAAGAAATAGATAGCAATGGTTTGCATTTAGAGTTGCCTGCATTGCTTCTGAGATATGTCTTCTTGTTTTTTATAAATTGAATAGCTCGGTGTATGATGATCTTCTCTGAACAATAATATACAATATATTGTATATAATAAAAAGCCCAGAATCCATGTGGGCAAAAAATACACCATTGTATTTTAATGAATAGAGTTACAGTATACCAATAAACTGCAAGATCAATATAATGCTAGTTTTATTCTTGTGGAGGATAGAGAACACTACTTTTGGTATCCTCTGCCCTGCTTAAAAAAAAAAAAAAACAGCAGCCTGGGCTGCTCTCTGGGCTGCGGTTAGAAAAAAGCCTCAGGGAGTTTAGGGTCTGGAATTGCAAAGCCAACAAAAAAAATCTACTGGCCACACAGTACCAATTTGTAACCAAAGGCCTAAGGAATGGGCCAACATCCTCTGAAATCCCACAAACTCCATCAAAGCTGCAATCATACAAAACCACATACCCACTGCCATAAAAATATGCTTAAATGCCACTGGAACACACCATCCTCTGGGCCATGACATTATCAAGCTAGTCATACCTGCTGACTATGTTGCAGTAGTGCAGGCCACAGTTCCTCTGTTGAATCACTATTCTCACAGGACTCAAGACGTCACCATTTTCACACCCCAAATTCAATCTTGCTTCTTGAACAAAGGTGCGATTCAGACTAAAGTGAAACCAGCAGTCCAGAAAAAAGGGTCTTATCCTATAGTATCCTACAGTATAGCTTGCCTGGTTATGCCATTTCTAATATACCATGAAACAAGTATCTAGGCAGACTAGGTCAGGCTGTGTGACCAGATAATCGTTGTTGATCAGCCTGTCAGCCAGGTAACACTGGGGAGTAAAACACACCAATCAGTTAGATCATCCAAACCCACTTAGAGCAGACTGTGAGACGAACTAGCCTAGCAGCTGGGCCAGACTAGCATGAGCTAGACCAGCCCGGAAGACTAGCCTAGCCTATTAGCAGGTCCAGTAAACACTATGAGGCTGATCTAAACTGTTTTGTTTACATAATTCATATATTTTCATTGCTCAACTCAGATCTGTTTAGCTTGATAGTTTATATTTCCTAACCATTGACTCATATGTCATTAATGAAAGCACATTCGCCCCCTGAAATCGCTTTTATGTGCTCGTTAATTTCTTTGTCAGCTCTTTCATTACACTCTATGGTCTCTGCAGGTTCCTTACAGTTTTGCTTAAATCAATTGCCTAATATTGCTGCAATATCTGCTACAATAATACATTTTTCATCTACATGGTTTAAGCTGTTGAAATACTTTGCTGGGTCTGCATTCTGACTGCAATTTTCCAGTCCTATAGATAAAGAATCTCCTCTCAAGCTGGCTAACACATCACTGTAAAATGCGGTTTGTGGTTTTTATTACCATCAAGATTGACCAGGAATTATAGAGTGCTCGCTGGCATATGTGACACTTCTCATTACATCTCTGCTAGTCTTCTGTTACACTGCTAAAAGTGTCAACAAGCTTTCACATGGTTTTTCAGCTCAGCACTTGGATTTTGCCTCACTTGTAAGACATTTTGTATAAAAGGCTCCGCCAAATGAATTAATGCCTCATGTTCCAAGCTGCTCTCTTCATTCTCAACAGTCAGTCTGGGGTTTACTATGATTTATCCCATCAGGCAAATGCTGCAGTAAGATTCCACCTTTGGTTCTTAATGGCATCCGGAATACAAGGCAAAACATTGCATGGAATCCTGAAAATAAGGTTAACAATCCCATTAATATGGTCAAGAATGCAATACAGAATTTAAAAAAAAAGAAAGCAGAGGTGTATCGGACAGCTACTAAGATTAATGCTAGCTTACACAGCAAGGATTTCTATTTGAAGTTTAATGTACAATCTTAGCCTGGAGCTCCAAATGCAGTTAAAAGCTTATTTAATGAGATGGTGACAAAGACATTTCTTCAAACTTATGTAGGTTTTTTTCACATTGAAGCAAGTGAGTCATTAACATCTGTACATGGACATCTACATTTATTTAAAGCTTTTTTTGGTGTATTATTACAAATAAGTTCCTATCATAGAAAGTTTATTTTCTTATTAAAAAAAACCCTCTCTTACATTCGTTTGTTTCTCTCCTTATTTTGGGGCAAACATGTTTGTTCAACCTAAAGCTCCCACTTTTTTTTTTCTTTAGAGAGCAAAAAAATGACATTTTAACAGTTTAGCTGCTGCAATTTTCTTTGAGTAAAAGACAGGAGGTGGAGCTGGAGGTAGCAGAGCTGAAGATGTTGAGATTTTCTTCGGGAGTGACGACGATGGACAGGATTAGAAATGAGTTTATAAAAGGAACAGCGCATGTAGGACGTTTTGGAGACAAGGTAAGGAAGTTCGATTGAGATGGTTTGGACATGTGCAGAGGAGGGACATGGGGTATATCGGTAGAAGAATGCTGAAGATGGAGCCACCAGGAAGGAGGAAAAGAGGAAGATCAAGGAAGAGGTTTATGGATGTGGTGAGGGAAGACATGCAAGTAGTTGGTTTGAAAGAGGCAGATGTAGAGGACAGGGTTGTTTGGAGACGAATGATCCACTGTGACGACCTAAGCAGGTCGCAGCCGAAAGAAGAAGAAGAAGAAGAAGCTGCTGCTGATGTTTCTCATTTTTTACATTTTCACTAGACATTCAAGGAGTCATTTTTTTCATAGTCAAATTGTATGTAAGGTATAATGTGTAGTATTAGCAGAGTGGTGATTATTTTTTAAAAACATGTCACAAAAATGTCACAAAGTGTGTCATTCATTCTACACTACAGCAATCTACCAACACAGCTCCAGGGTGCCTGGTTTTATCTTAAACTTTAGCATTTGAGTAGAGTTTGGCATGTTAAAAAAAAAAAAAAGCTGACTATGCCCAATTGCCCAATGGTGTAAAAAGGTGTACAAGGTGCCCTGTAAAGGACTTGTATGGATCCAGAGTACATTTACAATTGAAGGGAATGTAAAGTAAGCTATAAACAGTGTTTCGTAACAGTCTTTCTTTTTTCCCCTCTAGAATTTAATTACATAAAAAATGCAGCTTGTCATGTTTCAGAAAAAGGCTCTCCATCCTGAAGACTTTCCCATTTCGAAAGCTTAGTTCCATTGCGGTGACACTGGAGACACATTACAAAAACATATCCCTAACCATATCAACCAGTTCTGCATTTTCTTTTCCCTCAATGTACCCACTAGTTTTTGCTTTAATATAAAGCATGTCTTTATGGTCTCATGAGAAGTCTGCATGAGATCTGAGAATGGTAGTTCTTTTAAAGTGTCAAGAAAACAAAGCTGTATAGCTTTTCTTAACACCGACATTCTGTTGTATAATCTCATATAACATTTCGTGTGAACCTCAGCTATGAAGCACAGCAGTCAGCTCTTAAGTCAAAATAGGGGGCAGATCTAGACTAATGTTTATCCGCTAATAATTCTAAATGTATATGCCACTGAAAAAAGCAAAACCAAAGCAAGTGTATTTGTGATCTAAAGGCATCCCGGATCATATATTAATATACGTTATAGTGTGATATTTTGTATCTCCAGGGCCAAAGTGTAACACACAAAACCAAATCCAGGGCCATGTACAAAATGACATAAAATACAAATAGCCCTAAAGAGTCTAAGTGTAATGTACTGTACAATGCAATAATTACCCAGAAGGCTTCAGCTAATTACATCGTATAGCACAGGCCAGCGGGAGCAGAAGTGTTGATCAGATAACATAAGCGTGTAAAGCTGTGAAGACTGACTGTGCAAATTGCATGTAATTATAAACTATCATAAGCGTAAGTGTGTAAGTGTTGCAGCACGTTATAGCTATCAATAAACATAAAACCTGAAAAGAATTTACAGTAAATTAGTACAACTAGAGATATAGTTATGATGACAGGCTATATTTATTTCATTTATTTCATTCATTTATTAGAACATCATGTTTTGTAGCAATTTAGAGTAACATTGAAGTAAAATAAAACTTGGCTTTTAGTTTGAATGTGTTCCAAAACATCAAAATGTGCAGATAAATAGACATTTGGAATTAACAAAAATGGAATGAATTATTTTGATGGCATCATTTTGCACTTCAGCTCCTTATTAGATTTTTTGTCTAATCAAATGCTCTTTAGAATATGAAGTGTCCCGTCCACAACATGACAAAATTCACGTTATCAAAAGATATATAGACAAAAGACTATGGACATATGACTTCTCCAGCCATACGTGATTCTTCCCTAAACCGTTGTTACAA
This sequence comes from Silurus meridionalis, assembly GCF_014805685.1. NCBI lineage: Eukaryota > Metazoa > Chordata > Actinopteri > Siluriformes > Siluridae > Silurus > Silurus meridionalis. Next base: position 11,976,810 of record NC_060902.1, read on the forward strand.
TGTTGAAAGCACACAATTGTATTGACATCTTTGGATGTGGAAGCATTGATTTTTCCCCTCACTAGAACTTAAAAAAACATTTTTGTGCATAAAGACCCTCATCTGTTTTGGATTGCTATAGCGCTCTTCAACTCAACACATTTAGGATGAAATTGAATGCTGACTGCACCCCAGACCCCATCCTACATGAGTACCTGACTTTACTAACAGCCTTGTGGTTGAATTATCACAAATCTCTACAAACGCACTCCGAAATCTAGTGGAAAATCTTTCCAGAAAAGTGGGGACTAAATTTGGAATGAGATATTCAAAAAGCACATACTGATATTGTCCGCAAACATTTGTCTGAACTTTATTATGAGCAAGCATGGTCCACAAATGTGTGTTTGGCTGTGAATGTGGATGTTTTATTCACTATTCCAACTGTATGTTGCTTAAAAAGAAAATGTTTTAAAAGCCAAAATTCTAATGAAAAGATCCCTCACAATCCAAACCATTAGTGCTCTGGCTCATATATATACATACATACATATGTATACATACATGTTATATATATATATATATATATATATATATATATATATATATATATATATATATATATATATATATATATATCTTTCTATTATTTCGGTAGCATAAATAACTTGCTGCAGCCTGTTTGGTTTTCTTTTAAAACTGGTTCATGAATATGTGACAGTCCTAATTTAATTTTGTGCATAATTTGTCAATCAAACAACAAAAATCTTTATCCCCCATATCACATACTTTATGCTATTGATGGCTAGCTAATCTTTTTGGATGATTTGAAATAATTAAGTTAAGTGGCTCTTGAGTACTAGTAGTTATTAGCTGGTTTGGCTTGTAATTTAAATTAAATGATTTCAATACAAACCTTAATTATACATTCAATACACATTTAAAAACAAGTACAATTCCAAATATTTTTTTCACAGGAATAATATGTTCTACACAGCAATACACATTTATGGGTTGGATTCATAAAATAAATCCTTGGGAATCTCTGACTGCAAAATGTCTCTGATCTATTTTTCTAAGATTTATGAACATCCTCATGTCAATTTCTTATTTCTATCAGAAGAATTCACCCACATGGGCCTCCTCAGCTCCCAGGTCACAGGTTCAAATCCCACCACCACCGAGCTGCCACTGCTGGGCCCTTGAGTAAGGCCCTCCCCAGCTCAATTGTAAGTTGTCCTGGATAAGGGCATCTGCCAAATGCCGTAAATGTAAATGTACTGAAACTCGTTTCAGGCAGGTCTGTCTCTACAAGACATTTGACCTTTGCATTTGACATGCTTCCAGACAATTCTCTGTCCTGGCACCTAAGAGGTAGAATAAACTTCCATGTCTGAACAGCAGTCTTCAAATGATATCTGAAGACCAACTTCTCCTCAATGTTCTTAAATTAGCATTTGAAAAAATGTTTAACTATTTTTCCCCTCCAACACACTTTTAGACTAGTGGTATTTATATTTTGTGTCCTTTTTTTTAAAGCAAGTAAGTTGCTCCAGATAAGGGCATCTGCCAAATATCTGTTAATTCCGTAAATATTAAAAAAAATTTAGGTTTATTGTTCTTGAGTGGGTGCTCTTGTTCTTATGTTGTTCTTTTTTGTTATCTACTTACATTTCTATTTACTTTACACACTATATTTCTTGATATTATTATTTGTTTACTGAAAATGTTTCTCATTTTCATTTCATTTTTATTGCTTACGGTTAGAGTGGACATGCCACATAACCTAATGATGATGATGATGATAATAATAATAATAATAATAATAATAATAATAATAATAATAAATTGACTAAAACCATGACCTTTTTTTTTAATAAAAGAAAATGTGATTTTATTTTCTGTTTTGATGCATCTATCTGTTAGGAGACATATTATTTAACACATGGAAGTAGTTTCCAGTGTTAATCTTTCAGTTTTCCATCATCACAGTGCGTTCTGTCTTCTCCCTATACAGCAAGCTGCATTATTTTTTGTCTTTGTCTTTTTAAATTCTAGAGAAAAATATACATAAAGAAAGACTGTGTAAAGCTACCACTGTATGTGTGATAACAGTAACCCATATTTGTGATTTTTCCACAACATTAAATAGAAAGTATGAAGTGTTGTTCATTATTGTGTAATGCTCACCTTAGAAAGGCATTAAGTACAGTGTGTTCGGATTTTCGTTTGTGTATAGAAAGGAAGCACAAACAACAAAAATGTTTAATAGTGTATTATAAAAAATATAAAGAATACAATATTTACAATATTTACCCCAGTCTTTGTGTGAGAGTGCATGTGCGCTTGGGTGAACACAATTCATTCAGATTCACAAAAGTGAATGTCTTTAGCAGATCGCCCTCAACCCAAACAACATTCGGTGAGCCAATAACGGTGGTGCCGTGGATCTTCTCCCCAGAAATGTCTTCCCTGCTGCATTACCTCATATTATAGGGAGTAACAGTGAAATGTGTGTAAAAACATTTATGTCAAATTGCTGTGGTATAAGAGGACTGAAACGTTGGTATGTGTATTTTGTTGAAAAAAAGAATCTTGCTTTGCGGTATAACAATAACACCCATGATGGATTCATTTTCTATAACTGCACACACAGCATTTAACTGCTTAGGTGTTGTATAAGATTTTAAAAGTTTTAAAAGCTTTGCTATACGGGTGTACAGTAGGTGGTAGAAATGCACTTCTGCTGTTATGTAGTAGAGTTTTTTATATATATTCTACTCTCTAAAGGCATGTGTGTATGGCTCTAAACAGGTGCAAAGCTAAACAGCTCGACAGTCTAATAATGGTCATGTTTGGAGCCTTCAACAAGCTCACGTTGTTAACAACTCAACATGTAAACAACTTAGACCATGCCCATGCCCATGCCCACACCACTTCAGTTGCCCTTTTACCTCCCTCTGACCTTGTGCTAAACTTGCTCAAGCGCCCATGTAATGCTATAGGCTACATTCCTTAAACACTGTTTACATGCGAACGGAAAACATCTACGTCATGGTTCTCAAGCTGAAGCTGGACCAATTAACCAAAATGTTTCCTGGTTTAACATGCACCATTTTACTCACTGACTGATTATGAATCATGAGTACTTTATTTTTGAGGTGTGACAAACTGGTGTACAAAAGATACTATAAGATTAGATAGCAAAACTGCCCTGAGACATGCATTAGCTGTTACGTTATCTCCATTTTCTGCCACAGAAGAAGACACATGACCTCGCAGTGGGACTATTTTGATTCTCCGGGAGTGGGGAATGTTGTGGGGAACACAGTGGCCAAACATATATATAGTTTGTACTAGTAAATATTGTCTTGCTTCCTCATTTTCTTCCAGTTTTTTGGCACCACAATAATTGCCAATGCTATTAATGCTAAATTAAGTCATGCACAAAAACTCAATTTCTAACAGTAGTTAGTTACACTGGAAAAAAAAACTGCTACACTTACAACAGGCTGTCAGTCAGTCTGTGTGCTGCATGGCAACTCTATCCAGCTATGGTGTCTTTAACTATTGACTATTTTGACAACTGTGTCTGAAATGTCCAATATTTATTACGTGGTTATAGAACAGTTGAATGAAAGTGATATTGCACTTGCTGTTAAATAGTAAAAAAATTATACCGATAATTGCTGGAATAAGCAACATTTCTACAAAAAAAAATAAATAAATAATAATTAATGAAAATTATATGAATTGATAATATTAAAAAAAATGGCTAAGAATTTTAAATATTGTAAATGCAAATTAAAGATTTTTTATTTAAAGATGTTTAGCCACAATAGCAACATTGGTCCACATGTAGCAGAAAAACAAATTATTTTCAATCATTCAGAGCTGCATTTATCCAATAATAATAATAATAATAATAATAATAATAATAAATATATATATATATTAATTATTATTATTTTTTTTAATGAGCATGCAATTTACACATAAGAACTAATATAAACTTTAACCCAATCAACCATATTATAATTTCTTTTTATTCTTTATATAGTGTTTTTTTTTTTTTTTATTTGCAAGCTAATGCTTAGAAAACAAACAAAGCTAGTCAATATGCCATTATGACAAAAGAAATTACACTATATAAAAGGAAGATGTTGTGTTGCCTCATATGGTTGCTGAGAAGGTGAAGAAAGAATGCTTAGGAGCCAGTGTGATTTATTTATTTATTTATTTATTTACATAAAGGCAGAACACTGCCTTATCAAATAGTTCTATTTGCCAAGGGATCTTCTATTTAATGCTGTGCAACACTTCCAGCACGTCAGTCAAAACACTTGACATTTTTCTTGTCGCCACAATTAATTCACCTCGAAATCCCCTCGGTTTATCTCTTCTGTGGTTTGTCTCTAGATTTAGAGATTTTTTAATATTTGCATTGGCAGAGAAGAAATAGATAGATAGATAGATAGATAGATAGATAGATAGATAGATAGATAGATAGATAGAGAGAGAGAGAGAGAGAGAGAGAGAGAGAGAGAGAGAGAGAGATGAAGAGAGATGAAGAGCTGTAGTGCAAGGTGAATACCAGTGCAAGTCAAATGTAAATGGGAATCAGGTGCAGAAATCACATTTCATGGTGCAGTGGCTTCTGGGGATTGATGTTCCGTGTCTGGTATGCCACAATCCTAAGGAGTTTTTAGTTTCCCTTAACCTTTTACACCATCACTTTATTCCTTCCATAGGACGTAATATTTAATATTTATCTGACTACATTTTATTGTATTGTACTCGTACCCTGATTTGAACCTAACCTAACCCAATACCGGCATTTCCTTGTTTTTGCTTCATCAGAGGATGTTTTTATTATCCACAGCTTGCCACGGTGCACCAGGGAAGAGATGAAAAGACAGATAGGAACTTCTGCTTTTCTACCTTTTCTTTCTCCATCTATATTATATAATTATACACATTTGAGATCTATTTATAGGCTAAGCACTCTTTTTTACAAGCACAAAAAAAACATTATTACCCTGTATGAATTATTTAAGTTCATAGTAAACTGCCTCTTGTTTAAAGCCGGTTGAAAGGCAATCAATCATCTGCAATGAGGCAAGGCCCTCTTGTGACTCGGCAGTGAAACTACTGTCTGCGTTGTCCTCGAATATGGTTTAAACAGGTTTAGTCCATAATGCAATTCAAGACAATCCACTTCAGTGACCATGTAAAATGAGTGAGAAGAAATAAGCTAGGTTTAAACAATTACATACATTGTTCATTATACTGATGGGCTTAAAACAATTGATTTTAAGAAACAGAGTGTACATGTGTATGCAAGGTGCATGGTGGTGATGGCTCAGCGGTTTTCTTTTCCGGCCTCCAGGGCCTGGCTTCAATCCTGGGCTTAGGTTACAGACTGTATGGAGTTTCACATAATGGCTGTGCTGAATTGCCCCTAGGTGTGAATCAGTTGGGCAATCTATCCGGGGTGTATTCCCACCTCACACTTAGTGTTTTTTTGGATCCATTATGACCCTGAGCAGGATAAAATGCTCACTGGAGATAAATGATGAATGAAAAACAGCATTGTAGAAATGGAAAATCCCTGTAGTTTGTAAAGTATCGAAAGTTAAAGTTTTGATGTAGCTGTTTGATGTAGCTGAGTGATTCCCTTTTGGTGGGTATATCCACTGTAAAGGCAAAACCCAGATATACGCACCAAAATAATGTATTTTGTTCTAAAAGTGTTCTAAGAGCAACACATTAGATGTACAGAAGATTTTTGAGAACGTCATTAAACAAAACCATTTATCTTTGAACCCATTATTACCATCTATTTGAGTACTTTTGCTGGTGGCAACCGCCCACCCTGCTCAATTCAATTCAATTAAATTCTACTTCAATATTATTATACCAGTACCACGGAACAAAAAGCTTTGTCATTATTTTATTCATGCATCTTCAATCATCTATGGCGGTTGCCATAGATAATTATGATAATAGTAATCAGCAGTGGCTCATAGCCATAGATTTTCACATGGAAGAACAACATTAATAACAATATTGCTTCAAACTAAATGAACTCCAGAGACAGTTACTGTTGGCTGTAGGCTAGTATCAAGTGCAATGTTACTGTAGATTTAAAGTAGCGTTTTCTGTCACAGTGAGCAAGAAGAAGTAATATCAATAACCAGGGTTGGCAGTGGAAGCCACTCAAAAGACCTGAAACTACAGTCCATCCCCCAACCCCCCACACCCACCCCCAAGAACAAATAAAAAATTTGAATTGGAAACACAGTCACCATGGTGCATTTCATTCCATAATCCCTTTGCTAATTTATGCAATATAGTAACACTCAAAAGTGGTAAATTATGTTCAAAGGACTCTGTATGGTAATGTAAATGGGGACTTTATGAGGATATGCCTTACCTTTCCCCCTATAGATGAGCTACCGCTGATAGTAATATTTACAGTATAACACAGTAAAATACAGCACCTCCACCCCAGAAATATGTATAAAATGCACACATTTTCAGCAAAGCACATTCCCTCCCAAGGAGGCAGGAGTCAGCATTTGCAGCGGTTCTCTCTCTCTCTCTCTCTCTCTCTCTCTCTCTCTTTCTGTCCCACCCAGTGCTTCTTCTCTGTCATTTCTCACAAAGCGCTTCCCCAGATAAGATGCACTCTCAGAAAAAACACACTTCAGCCCTGACTGTCTGAGCAGGGAGCCATTTTACCGTTCAAAATGAAGTCAACGTGGCAGCCTCCGCACTGTGTGTCGTCTAGTGATGGCAGTACAAGAACTACAAATCAGTAACAAATCCAGGTTGAAAACAATAGCCCACCTGATCCTCTAGATCTTTGCAGCTACCTATACTTGTTCTGACAATACAGTGATATGGCAGTTCCTTCAAAGTATACACTTCTAATGGAGTGATGCTCACTCTGCTTAGATCTACAATTCAATACTGAAGCCTCCCTTGTAATTTATTACCCTTGCAGATGGACCAGGGCACCTAGCAGAGAAGCAGTGTGCTGGCTAATAACCTTGAGGCGAAGGTGTCATACTATATCAGACCTTGCTGTGAAGATGGCGTGGAAGGCTTGTGGCTTTATGGTGGCTCTACAAACACTTTTTTCCTGTTGAGCTGTCAGATTAGATTAAAATAGTAAACACACTAAACTGGATTTGGTAGTCTCACTAGAAGCACTGATTTTCCAAGGACATCCAACTTGATCACTGGTGCTGAGAACGGCACAGAGAAGGATAGCAAGCCAAGACCCCGATAGCTTAAAAAACCACTAACCTTGCTTCTTTTATCCCTGTGCAGTTGGCATGATCCCATGTATCATGCTATAAGAAAGCAGAAAGGATACACCAACAGCTATGCTTGTACTATGTGAGAAAATATCATTCCAAAAATGAAATATCATTGAAACTGCATTTGAAAAATTTTGAAAGGACTAGTTCACCATAAAAGCCCACACCTGTCTCCAGCTGAGTGTGTGATTAGCATTGTTCACACAGAATAAGCAACACATCCACAAAATGTCCTGCAGTGATTCAGGTTGGGAGAAAGAATCCGCTTATTATCAGCTCGATATTAATATTCCATTAGACAGGAACAGTAAAATTGTTAATACAGAGGCTGTCAACGGCTTACTCCTGAACATTTAACAAAGAAAAAAATCCTCAAGGATTATTTATTATTTGTAGCCCTCCCTATTAGACAAGTCTCCTTTTTTCACTAATCATGGCACATTTAGACTGTGATATGCAAAAATCTATAATACTTGCCTTTACACTTTTTAAATAAAGAATTCCAGAGATTTTCAACGTTCTAGAAGAAAAGTCCCGAATATGACATATTTCACCCTTAACTGCGAAGGCTATCAAGTGAATTATGCAGTTATATTTTTTTCCTAGTAGACACCTCTCCTAGTTCTCATATCCTTGGATATCCCATGGCTCCTAAACCATATCACCAATCATAATTGTGTCTAATCCAGCAGGGACCTTTTTAAAACTCATTTCTTCCAGTCACATTCCCCAATGACCTATCCTGATGTAGCCCCACTGTAACTAGACACTGGTATTCAAAAACTCTCTAGAGGCCTACCATGGACTCTCGAAGGGTTTAATAACACAAAACCTATTGACAATTCTCAAATCATCCTTATGATTGTACCATGAATCTCCAGGTGTCTAGGACTCCACCAGTGAGTGAGTAGGAAACAACAGTCATGGAAGAGGCAATGGCAGGCTCTATTATTGCTGACCCTAACTACCCTTCCCAAAAAGAAAACTCTAATGAACTACATATGCCACCATCTTTAAATAAAAGGGCTGCGTTTTTATAATTTTTACATTCAGCCTGTGATTACTGAGGGCCTCAAAGCACTCCCAAACATGAGATATGTTCGTGTAGAGTTTCTGCTTATACGTCTGACACGCTAATGAAGGCTATAAACAGATTTAAAGACATTCTAGTGTGCTAGCAATGGTAATACCCTAGTGGTAATAACCTAGAATCCTCTGGTTCATCAAGGATTCCAGTGACCATTCTAATGTTTCTTTAGATGGCTGGCTTCTAAAGGAGTTCTTCTTGTAACCCCCAAAGATACTTCCCAAATAATTCTTAAACTTTTTAACCAAATTTAAAATTATGAAATTATGAAATGTTTGAGAGAAACTGGGGTACATACACTCTCTTACACTCTTTCACTTTAATTCAGCTTTATTTATATTGCAAATATATGCAAATTTGTATAGGGACACTGCCCCAAAGCAGCTTTACAAAGATAAAGAGGATATGACGTCAGAATGTTTGTTGTCGGTTGCAATAGAAGTTTAGCACCTATATTGTAAGTTTGTTCTTTTTAAGAGTATCCCAATGATCAAGCCAGTGGCGACTGTGGCAAGAAAGATGGTATGAGGAAGATGAGGAACATGGGGACAATGGAACAATGAGGAACATTGAGAGCAACCAGTCTTAGGAGGGAATAAATCCTCATCTCAGGTGAGGTGTTAGCTTTCTTGATGGGTCCATTTAGATTTTCCTGAGACTTTAAAGGTTTCCATTTGGAGATAAAAGAGAACAATTATAACCAAAACCTTAAATAAACATCTTGCTGGATGTGGTATAAAATTGTAACTTGTCTTCTTTATGGAAACTTTACAGTCTTTAGGAAAAGGTTGTCTTTCTTGCAGAGATCTATTCAGCACAACATTTGTTATAGTTAAACCTCCACCTTGAGGGATAGAGCAGACTAGAACATTCCACCAATTAACACCATCACACCCTTCCGCTAGCTCATTCTGTTCATTTCATCTGCTGCATTGGAGATTCCAGCACACTTAGCTGACTGCTATTTTCATAATGTCTTTTCATTATGGATACGCAAAGAGCTCATGTGAGCTTATACAACACACACGCACAGCATGTGCATGTTGAGAATCAAAACAGATTCCATTGCCACAACAATCTTATCTTATTCTTTTCATCTGTTAACCTCAAACCTCTTTTTTCCACTAAACATCTTTCCTTTATTGCCATGACAATCTTGCTTGTTTTCTTCATTCACCTCCTGCATCATCTTTTTTTTTCTTGCAGTAGGTATTATTGGTATTCTTTTTTTTTTTTAAGAAAATGTGACAATACTGGACACACACACAGATACACAAACACACAGTCGTGAAGACTGAATATTTGCGCAAGCCTCATCATTCATGTGTCTGCCATCAGGCTCATTAGGCATCCACACAGCCAAATCTGTTACCTTCATCCACCATCAGATCTCTCCTGTAATTAACCCAGCCTTCACACTGAGACATCAGTACATGAGCTGTAATGATACACGGCAGATAGAGAAGACGGAGTAATCCATTGAAATCCATGATTTATAACATAAAACTCAGGAGTGCTACAATAATGTATGGCTGTAGTTTTTCATTTTGACATCTAATAGTGTTCTCTTCTAGTCGGCAGAATTCTGTCATGATATAAGTTAAATATTTATAGCGTACACTGTAACACTAGCAGGAAATTGTGGATGTTACTTTTAAAAGCTCCCCCACTCTATGTTAAGCAATGAATGCAAGTGTCCGAAATATCAAAAACTCTTCAAAGATTCTCAATGATCATTAAAACAAAAAGGAATAGACATGACAAAAGAAATAGGTTTACTCTTATAGTTAATTGTAATCTAATAATCATGTATTAATCTAATAATGAACAAATAGTATATTGATTTATTGTTGTTTTGAGGTTTTTTTACTTTATAAATCATGTTTAAATCTAACGATGATTGATTGATTTATTGTTGTTTTGAGTTTGATATATTGATTTATTGTTGTGAGTTTTTCTGACTTGATTTACAAGATGGCTGAATAATATTCAATTACGCAGACAGTAAAATGCATCTGATACACTTCAGAAATCCCGACATGATCTCTCAAGGTCAAATTCTCTCCAACTGTGTCAGAGCTGCCAAAATTGTCTCTGAAAGAGATCACAGACTTTATTTAAACTGCTCTACTTGTAATTTGTGAACACCGCATACTGCATTACTACATAATTAAAATATTTACTATATATTCATCAAAATATATTAACCTTTACAGCAATGCAGTGCTCATCAAAAATATATGCTAATGCTATTACAAAAAGGGTCTAGAAATTATAGCAAGGAGTTAGAAATATAGTTCAATATTGTGTGTGTGGGCAGTGGGTACATTAGTACATTATGTATCTGGTTCTTTATATACTACCGCTCATTTATGTTATTGTAATATTTATTTAGATTATTTATATTAATATGATAAAGGATACTTTAGGAGTAGGAGTCAGCTTATGTACAGGTGCCCTTGTGAGTCAGTAACTATCCCTGTAAAAACACTGGTCTAACTTTTTATAAAGGACACATTGGGGCATCCTATTGAAACATACTACAGCATGAGAATATTTAATATATTAACCAACATTGTATCAAAAAATATTTAAAGAGAAGACTAAGGAGAAGGAAAGGAAGGATCCATGAACCAAAGCATACCACTGCATATCATCTGGCAGATATGGGGTGATTGTTATGGCATGGGCATGTATGGCTGCCAATGAAACTGGGCCACTAATGTTTATTTACAATGTGATTGTAATAGAAGAATTCTGAAGAGCATAGAATTATTTCTTCTGCCTGGATTTAGTCAAATGCTGTAAAACTGAAAATACAGCCCTTTAAAAGCTTCTTGTGACAAAGTCACTTAGTCACCTGACCTCAAGCCAACTAAACATGCTCTTTACTTTCTAAAAAGTTCCACAGGGAAGGGGTTCTGAAGATAGAAAGACTCGCAACCAGTTAAGGCCTGGCAAAGCATATAATGGGAAAATGTATTTGGTGCATTTGGTGATGTCCATGGGTTCCAGTCCATCAAGTATTAACAATAGTTCTTGTATTTATAATTGTTAGTTTGTGGAATACTGTTTGTTAATTTAGTACGCAGAAACTCACGTGTTGCTGCTACAGTGTTCTTTTTTTTTTTTTTTTTTTTTTTACAATAGTTTGCTGAATTATATTTTGAAAAAACGAATACCTGTGTAAAATGCACATGTACCAGGAAGATGGTATGTGGCTACTTTGGCACCATGAAAAGATCTGAGGTTGCTCACTTACAGTGTAGTACATACTATTTTAAGCACTTTAATCACAAGCTGAGGCCCGGGTTCGATCCCCGGTCAGGGAACCAACCCCAGCCATTAGGTTGCACAAGCCAGTGCACTCTTAGTGCCGGTCCCAAGCCCAGATAAATGGGGAGGGTTGCGTTAGGAAGGGCATCCAGCGTAAAAACTTGCCAAATCAAACATGGGGATCATGAATACGGATGATCCGCTGTGGCGACCCCTAATGGGAGAAGCCGAAAGAAAGTTTAATCACAAACACAGCACACACACTCCTTTAAACTTTAAATGGGTATACAGATCCCTGATTGATGGTTCAGTGTAGTGTAATTAATTGTAATGTGAAGAAAGGTTTTGTTGGTGAGCACTGACATCAAAAAATGGGTGTTTTTTGTAAACGTCCCGACATTAACAAGAGCTAAACTAGAGAGAGACAGATAAATATAGAAAGGAAATAGTGTTCCAAGTGCTTCAAGAGAGGTGACTGAATCATTGGGTGTCTTAGTTTTCAGTGTCCATGAAGAAACACAGAGAGATGAGGGATACAGCTGCTGAAATTCAATACAGATCGAAGGACAAAAGGATTAGTACAGAAGAAAAAAGGGGTGAGAGATCCAGAATGGCGCCAGGGCTCAATCTTTACCCTTCTGTCCTCACTCTGTCATTCTTTAAACCCCTGTCTTAGTCCCTCATTATAGAAACATGGTTCCTATAACTAAAAATAACAATGTTCTATGTACCACTCACATTCCTATTCCCAACTCGGTCTGAAACTGGTCAGCTACATTAAATCCACCTGCTTAATAGTGTGTAGGCCCCTTTGTGCCACCAAAACACCTATTAACTATTGAAACTCAAAAAGATTTCTTACTTTTTGTCCTGTGATAAAAGTAAGAGGATGGTGGAGATGGACCGGTCTTAGTTGTCCAGCATATTCAACAGCTGCATGAGGGAGGTGGAAGCTTATTGAATAAGATTTCTGATCTTAAGCAAGGCCCTTTATAACTGAGATAACAGCCCAGGCTCATGGCATTTCATGATATAGTCACAAAATGTAATTTACTAATTTGTGTTCATAGACACAAATTTCCCACTGGATACCACAGATGCTGTATTGTTTTTTGTCTCATTTTTTATTGATTTTAAAAATTAGCAACCACTATTACTTAACATTTAAGCAGGGGATTTTATCCATGTTTTTATTGCATCATATTCCATAAGCCACTCTTTATTATAAACCCTCGTCAGTGGTTCTTTCCAGTCAAAATACAGTAAATATATTTTCCCGGTTAATTAAGGAGACTGCGTTAATTAGAGACACACACGTTCATTACAGTATAACCCGAAAACTAACCATAACCGTATATTTTCTATTTATATTTACCTTTGGCATTTCTGTCAGCATTACCCATGATCTCTGTTGATATGGAGACGGAGCCAGACGGAGGCAGTCCTGCTGAGTGACACGAAAAAAGAGGGAAATCCGTGTTCATGAACACAAATCAATAAATTAAAGTTCATGACTATATCACGAAATG